>NW_015386738.1:50722-136068 GCF_001527695.2 Protobothrops mucrosquamatus | reverse complement strand
GTACCCTCCCGAGCCGCCAGTACCAGCCAGGAGGGGCACGGATCCAGTAAACATGTGGTTGCATTCAGCCTCCCCAGGATCCTGTCCACGTCCTCGGGAGCCACAGAGTCAAACTCCTCCCATACAACAGTCTCAAGACCTGCTCCCGTCTCCTCCCCCGGGGCCACCCAGTCAGAGTCAAGGCCTTCTCAGATCCGAGTGACTTTGTCATACAGATATTGCGCAAAGTCCTCGGCCCTCCCCTCCAGGGGATCCCCTCCCTCCCTCAGCTGGAGGAGAGAGCGGGTCACCCTGAAGAGGGCAGCCGGGCGGTTATCTGATGACGCGATGAGTGTGGAATAGTAATTAGATCTAGCCACCCTCATCGCCACTAGGTAGGATCTAACATGCATCCTTACCTGTGTTCGGTCGGATTCGGTTCGGCTAGCCCTCCAACTGCTCTCTAGGCGTCTTTTCCGGCGCTTCATCTCTCTCAGCTCCTCCGTAAACCAAGGGGCCAGTTGAGATCTGCGCCGGGTCAGAGGCCGCAAAGGCACGACTTGGTCCAGTGCTGTGGCAGCGGCTACTTCCCAGGCCGCCGCCTGATTTTCCGCCGAGTCGTGAACTAGATCCTCCGGATATGGCCCAAGCACTAATATTAATTTTCTTTAATATAAATGGAGTCTTGAACATCTCCATTGATTTGTTTTATTTATTTATCTAGTCTGTCTGCAGTTTTACCACTGTAATAAAAATGGGATATAACACAGGCTTCTCTAAAATGACATGAAATAAACTCAGAAATACTTCCACATAGGGAAGGTCTCTGTATCTATATCTGTTGAATCTGATCAAGCTACAAATCATAAGCCAGAAAGTATAAGTTTCAGCAGAACAAATAATTATGTAAATTATAGATATCAGATACACCAGATACATTATTCTTATAAATAAATGTGCCTATGTAAAAAAAAATTTAAAAAAATGAAGTAACATTTTTCTGATACTTACTACATAACCATAAGCCAGCATGATGAATTACTCCATTTTTTTCTGTCCATAAACTTAAAATTTTAAGAACCATTAACATTATACACACACACAAAATACAAAGTACTATGTATTACTAAACAGAATAAAACCTGTTTAGTAATCAACCCCACCAGGACCCAAAGCCCTAAAAGGAGAAAAGTCATTTATTGTGCAAGTAGTCCCCATTTTAAGAACAAATTCTCTTCACAAGATCTGTCCTTGAATTTGTAAGCCAGAACTCTTTTTGAGGGGGAGTTGGAAGCAAATAAGAAAGATGAACTGTCTGACTTAAATAGAACAATTATTGCTCTGAATCAAGTTAAATGTGAAATCAAACTGCAGTGGCTCAACTTTTACATCAAAATAAAAAGCCTAAACTTAGCAGTTGCCATTCTTCTTACTTGTGCTCAGCAAGGAAGGATGAAGTAGGCTTTGATTCCCCAAAATGTTCATTCTTGTGCTACGTTTCTGCAGAACAAAGCATACAATTATTAAGCATTAGCAGCTGTATGGAGCGAAAAGCACAAAGTTTGACCTGGTTCCATTAAAAGGAAAAAGAAACCCAGGTACAAAGCTATGGAACTCACTGGAGTGGGATGTTGAATACAAACATACATTCTCTCTAGTAGAAAGGCAGGATAAAACCAATTCATAGAAAGCAAATAATACTATTTTGAATATCCATTGGTATGAATAGTGAAAATGGTAATTCTGCAATCATTTATAGGAAAAACAGTGTATAAGAGGCAATTTATATATAAGTTTATATTTTATATATAACATATAAAGTAACTATATTGGTATATAAGATTACATTATTAATTAATTAATTAATTAATTAATTAATTAATTAATGAGTCAGTTTGGCTTAATGATAAAAATGTGCTGGCCCAGAAACCAGTTCTAGGCCTGAGCCAATCACTCTCTCTCAACCAACCCAACTCACAAGATTGTTGTTGTAGGGAAAATAGAAGAAAAAGTATAAGGTATATTTCTGCTTTGAATTGATCAAAAATAAATACATAAAAAGTCAGGACAATAACAATAATTTTCTTCCATACACAAGAACTTCCTCTTGTTTCACTAATAAGCCAAGAACCAGAGCATTAGATATTCACTATCTAAGAATGGAGATGTGGTAGGTAGATTGAAAAAAAAAAGCCTCTCAATAATATGATCAATGAAAGATTATCTGTACCTATTTATATCCATTGCCTCTTCATTCAGTTAATGCATGAAGCAGGCATAGCCTGACATCTCTTCCTTAGATAGTAGATTCAGCCCATGTTCATCTTCTTAACATGAAAACTTTGAATGAAAGGCATGTGTAAAATGCCACCCAAAGGAGTGTAATGGTTTTCCCAATTAACATTCTCACATCACAGGAATCACACCCGGAAATGTCATTACCTTCCCATTACTAATGGAGATTTGAAGAACATTAACAGTGACATAGAAAATCATGTCTTTCTTCAATCACATTTCAAATTTCTTTAAAGACATAACCACAGCACCTGTCCCATAGCTGATAACTACATTTTATATTAAATTTGTTCTCTAACTTTTTGCATTCACATGACTTGGAGCTGTTTACAATCCAAGATACAAGAGATATTTTAAGAGATTAAAACAATAATGAAGTGCTCTTCTAACCTGTGATTGTTTCACATATATGTTTATAAAGGTTTACCAATCGACAAAGCAGAATGCAACATCTTACCCTCCATGCATGGCCTTCTTCCAAGGCTGCACACTGAGCTTCTTCTGGATTTTCAATCACTCTTCCTATTTGTCCAGAAAAATCCATTGCTACTAAGGAATTTTCAGAAACACTTCTCTGAAAGATTTTTTTAAAGCATCATTAAAATAAAAATAAAATAAAAACTGAAATCCTAGAAAAATAACACCTGGGCAGAATATATATAATAACTGATGATATGACTGCTATCACTCAATCAAATGAAAATTTGATTAAATAAATCAAGCAGACATTAAACCATGGGTAGGGAAACTGGTTCTCAATGACCCAAACAGCATATCATGGTGGGGTATGTTGGGACCCTGTAATTCAGAACAGTTCTCCAACTTAATTAAAATAAATCCTACAAGACAAAGAATAGAATAGTGTTTCTCAACCTCAGGACTTAGTTATATGGACTTCAATTCCCAAAATTTCCAAGCCAAAAACACTGAAGTGAAACTCTGTTCTAATCACTCTCTGAAAAGAAAGACAATAACATTCTGAGATAAATAGCAGAGTAGAACATCTAGTGATCTCATTTATTGGGTATATAAGTTAGGAGTAGTTAGGCAAATTGTATTTGCACTGTAATCCCATTCTTTAGTGTACTTTACATATTATTTAATTTTACTGATTTGTGATATTCTTTTTTACTTCTTTGGTTTCCTTATGATGTAACAAGATTATCATTCTGATTCTATAAGTGTTTCTCAATCTTGGCAAGGTTACAATAAGTGAACTTCAATTTCATGCTGGCTGAGGAATACTGGGAACTGAAGTCTACACATTCTGAAGTCCACACATCCTTAAAATTGCCAAAGGTGAGAAAAAAATGGTGGAGGGAATTTCAGGACTGGATAGTTAAAAACTAGTTTCTATCATTCAATGAGAAAAAGGCACTTGAACTCCTGCTTATATATTAGACAAATAATCTCTGTACTTAAATTAACTTACCACAGGAGTGGCAAAGTGAGGAAGCAGATTGTTTCTCTGTTGTGGAATTCTATAGTTTTGGTATAGCAACATCCCATACTGAAAAATGGAGAGAGAAAAAAATCATTTGTTTATTTGTTCAGATTGTGATCATGTGTTTTTTTGTTTTCTGTTTTGGCTTGGCTTAAATCACAAACTTCGACTTAGGAATTCTGTTCAGTTTTCAATTTCTTCTGAGGAAGGCAACTGCAGCAAAAGAATAACCCCTCTATTTCTATAGAAGTAGCAGAGTAGAGCATTCATGCTGAAATCTGCAATATTTTACCACTGAATACATAGAAGCTCAATGTGGCATACAACAAAATAAATAACTACAAACAAACAAAAACAAGTATGTAGTTTTAAAAAACATACTCAATATCTAAAATATAACATGGCAACCAAACATAATAACCAACAACCAAGAGAGGACTCCCTTCAATTAGACCCCAATACTTGAGTTTCCTCAATTATTCTCTTTTGTTTTTAGCTCTTGTCTTGTGTTATAAAGGTTTGCAGTCTCAGAATTAAATCAATCAATCATTCAATCAGTTGAACTTGAGAAGTTGTGGGTGCTCTGTCAGTGAAGGCTTTTAAGAAGAGACTGGACAACCATTTGTCAGGAAAGGTATAGGATTTCCTGCTTGATCAGGGGGTTGGACTAGAAGACCTCCAAGGTCCCTTCCAATTCTGTTATTCTGTTATTTTTTCATACCATTCTCAAGATATGGCTATTGTTTTATTATTTTCCCAATCCAGAGCAATACGGATAATCCTTGTTTAATGACTACAACTGGAGCCTGCAACTCTATTGCTAAGTGAAGTAGTTGTTAAGTGGGAAAACAATGAGCTGCAATGTGCATTCCAGTTTAAAATTGGATGCTGGGATAATTAACAATAAGGAAATTACATTCCCTTATTGTTAATTCATTCATTGGGTTGGAAGGGTTTACATGACAGTAAATCTCTCCACTCTTTCATTCAAACATTCATTGTTCTTTTCCTTTTCTTTATTAACCAGCTCTGCAGTGTATAAGTCCGTGGTGGCGAACCTGTGGCACACGCGCAGAGCCCTCTCTGTGGGCACGCGCACCGTCACCCCAGTCCTAGGTCTTCAGCTGGGTTTTATAAAAACTTTTCGCTTTAGGCCTCTGCCACCGTGTGCAAAAAAAAAAAAAAGGTTCAATCAATCAATTTCAACTTCTCGCGGGAAAAAAAAAGATCTCGCAAAGTTGGAATTGATTGATTGAACTTTTTAGTCCCCCCCAGTCTGCCGTTACCACTGCAGCCACGCCCACCCAATGGGCCACACCCACCCAATGGGCACCCGACAATACATAAGTGGGTTTTGGGTTGCAGTTTGGGCACTCGATCTCTAAAAGGTTCGCCATCACTGGTATAAGTTGTGTTTTCTAGAACTTGGTTTTAAAATGGTTCCAAGGTTAACTTTGTTCCTTCTAATTCTTGCCAAATCCTATCTCTGCTTCATTATTATACCTACACTCTATTTCCTATATGTGGATATCTATTTATTTCTTGAAGTACTGTGTGTCCTGAAAACAAATAAATAAAATGGTTTCTTAAAAAGATCTTAACTGTGCCTGAGTCCATATGAAAGATGAATGCAGGACCTCAAATCGCACACACAGACTACCAGAAATATGAACTACCCCATGGTTAACCAGTACCTTGAGCAGTCTAAAGGCAGTCATCCAACATGTTCTGCTTTGTTCATCCTCAGCACACAGTAATCTTAATTCTTTAGTTTCATTTCTTACTCTGTTGGGCTACAGAACAAACAACAAAATATTAATTCTGTCTTTCATCTATGAAATTAATTTACAGTTTAAGTGTAATATACAAATCCTAAGCATTTGTTATATTGTAGAACATTTCAGAGTGTTCATATAAACTGAGAAATGTCTGAATAGATATATAAGCTTTATCTCCTTTTTGAAAAAATCCAGGCAAAGTCTGAAAGTACAATAGATAATGGAAGGCATCTAATGAATTTACTGCTTTGGTAAAACTGTGAAATGAGGACCTCTATGCTCTCCATTAATATTACGCCGGTTTGGTAGCTAATAACTGCCTGCCATACCATTTGAGAAGAGTCAATTTTGAATAATTTTTCTTTATCTAGGATAGAATTTAGCATAAAATTGAAATCACAATAATTTTAAAAGTAATATAAAAATCTGTAAAATTTAACACCATGAACCACAAATCTTGTAATATTTAAAGCCATTACCTTTATACAAAAGCCATAGTCGGTTGGTGCATTGTACATTTTTTTGCATGCTATTAATGAAAATATATTGCTGTCTTCAAGATCAGCTAGCAATTGCAGGTGTCTTGGTTCCTGGGGAAAGAGTTGCAATAATTAAAGAAAAGTGTTAAACCATTATTTTATATTATCTGAAAATATAAAGAAGAACCACAAAAGGGCAATAAAAGGACACTAAATATTTCTTAGTTGTTACCTCTAGCAGCAATAAACTAGTAATGCTATCTTCCATATATTCAAAAAACTGGTATGTGTTTAAAGACTTAGCATTTCTTCTATATCAAATGTTAAAATTCCTATCAAATGCTTTTAAAAATTGACTAATTCCTCATAACCTCAATTTATATTTAGGAACACTTTTTTCTGATTAACTTTTTAGATCACTTCACGACTTCATTGTCCTGCTCCTCTACAGGTTTGAGGTTTCAGGGGTGACTTCAAAGTAATGGTAAATGGGAGGAAGGTAAGCTTCATTACAAAATGCTCATTTTTTAATAAAAAGACAATGGCAAAATCAGTTTAATTATATTTCAGATCTTATGGGTTTGCTCTGCATATTTCTGTAGATACTTTGTATTTCCATGCTGTTTTGCTCTGATAAACCTATTTCTTTAAATAACTTCCAAGCCTATTTTGAATCATAGAATCATATGGTTGAAAAGGACCTCGGAGGACTTCTAGTCCCAAAGCAGGAATTCTTATTCCATCCTAACAAATACCTCTTTTCTTGAAGACCTCCAGTGATGGAGCACCCACAACTCCAGGAGGCAAGTTGTTTGATGTTGAACTTGATTCTACTTTTAGTCTTTCTGACATAGCAAATTTGTTTGCATAGTAGGGAAGCCAGAGAAGGGACCATTTATTGACTGAATTGTTTAAAAGAGCAGCTTTATTGATCCACAAAGGCAGAATCATCTATAGGATTAAAGATGACTCTAGCTTTTGGTCTCTATAAGTAAGCTAGCCATTGCCTAGTAAGATATTTATTCAAGAAACTGACAAATTTGGATTAAATAGGAAATAATGGAGTACCAGGCAGAATAGTGAATTATCTTACAAAAGTTAAACGTATCCTTGGAGATTTCTATGTAGAACTTTGAACTCAGTCCCAGGGATAAATTATGGAGAAAACTGGAGGCCACCACAATTGGTCAGCATTCTCTATTTTTACATTCAACAGTTTTATATCAATATATCTTTGTAATATATTTGGGATATTTAATTTGTCTCACTGTTAATGCTTCTTCTATTTTATAATTATATTAAACCAGACAGACAAATTTAGATTTTACTAATCCAACTAACAAATAAACTTCTCTCTGTGCCACTATATCACAACCTAGTGGTGATTGTTTCAATTACACTAGGGCAGGGATAGGCAACCTTGGCTCTTTTATGACTCATGGACTTCAACTCCCAGAATTCCTGAGCCAGCCATGCTGGCTCAAGAATACTGGCAGTTGAAGTCCACGAGTCATAAAAGAGCCAAGGTTGCCCACCCCTGCCCTAGGGAGTCTGGGGAGATCCCTTCAATTCTCACCTCCTACTGAGCAGTGAAATAGAGTAGAGTAGAGTAGAGTAGAGTAGAGTAGAGTAGAGTACAGTACAGTACAGTACAGTACAGTACAGTAGAATAGAATCTGGAAGGGACCTTCGAAGTCTTCTAGTCCAGCCCCCTGCTCAAGCAGAAGAACCTATACCATCTCAGACAAGTAGCTGTCCAGTCTCTTCTTAAAAACTTCCAGTGATGGAGTGCCCACAACATCTGAGAGCAAGCTGTTCCACTGGTTAATTGTCCTCATTGTTAGGAAGTTTCTCCTTAATTTCAGGTTGCTTCTCTCTTTGATCAACTTCCAACCATTGTTTCGTGTCCTGCCCTCTGGTGCTCTGGAGAATAATTTGATCCCCTGTTGTTTGTGGCAGCCTCTGGAATACTGCTATCACATCACCCCTATTTCTTCTTTTCTTTACACTAGCTGAACCCAAGTCCTGAAGCCATTCTTCATATGTTTTAGTCTCCAGGCCTTTGATCAGCTTACTTGCTCTTCTCTGCATTTTTTCCAAAGTCTCAACATCTTTTTAATAGCATGGTGACCAAAATTGGTTGCAGTATTCCAGGTGTGGTCTCACTAAGGTTTTATAAAGCAGTACTAATACTTCACATGATCTTGATTCTATGCCTCTGTTTATACAATCCAGGATTGTTTTTGCTTCTTTGGCTGCTGCTGCTGCACACTGCTGGCTCATAGCCAAGTGATTGTCCACTAGGACTCCAAGGTCCCTCTCACAGTTACTGTTTTTGAGCCAGGTCTCCCCTAATCTGTACTTAAACCTTTAGTTTTTCTGCCTAAATGTAAAACTTTGCTTTCCTCCACATTGAAACTCATTTTCATGGATAGGGCCCATTGTTCAAGTTTGTCAAGATTTTTTTAGATCCTGAGTTTGTCTTCTGGGGTGTTGGCTATTCCTGCCAGTTTAGTGTCATCTGCAAATTTGATGAGTTCCCCTTCTATTTGTTATCTAGGTCATTAATGAAGATATTGAATGGTGTTGGGCCTAAGACGGAGCTTTGTGGTACCCCACTGCTTACTTCTCTCTAGGTGGATGTAGTACCATTGAGGACTACTTGTTGAATACAGTTTGTCAGCCAGCTACAAATCCATCTGGTGGTGATGTTGTCTATTCCACCTTTTTTTTTTTTGCTTACGAAGCAGTAGATTGTGGTCTATTTAGTCAAATGCCTTACTGAAATCTAAGTATACTATGTCCACAGCATTTTGCTGGTTTACTAATTTGGTCACTTTATCAAAGAATGTAATAAGATTGGTTTGGCATGATCTGTTTTTGACAAACCTGTGCTGGCTACCAGTTATAACTTTGTTTGCTTCTAGTTGTTCACAGATCTGTTTTTGTCTTATCTTTTCCAGGATCTTCCCAGGTATTGATGTTAAACTGATGGATCTGTAGTTTCCTGGGTGTTTTCCCCCCCTTTCTTGAAGATGGGAACCACATCAGCCCTTTTCCAATCCTCAGGTACTTCCTTGGTGCTCCAGGATTTTTGAAAGATGTGGTGCAATGGTTCTGGAATAACATCTGCAAGCTCCTTCAGAACTCTGGGATGTAATCTGTCAGATTTATATTCGTCAAGGTCAGATAGGTTTTCTCTTACCATTTTCTTGCTTATTTTAATTTTTGTTTCTAGTTTGTCTTTTGCAGTAGGTTTTTTTTTGTATGTTGTGCTACCATTTCTTTTTGTATGAAGACTGATGCAAAGAATGAGTTAAGCAGCTCTGCTTTCTCCCTGTTGCCTGTTACTTCCTTGCTATCTTCTCTCTTTAGTGGACCTACTAAAGAGAGAAAGAATCAAGTTTCCTTGACTTTTTTCTTGTTATTAATATGTTAATTATTATTATTATTATTATTATTATTATTATTATTATTATTATTATTTTAAAAAAAAGTTGGAAGGGACTTTGGAGGTCATCGAGTCCAAACCCCTGCTCAGGCAGGAAACCCTATACCATTTCGGACAAATGGCTGTCCAGTCTCTTCTTAAAAACTTCCAGTGTTGG
Source organism: Protobothrops mucrosquamatus (assembly GCF_001527695.2). Classification (NCBI taxonomy): domain Eukaryota; kingdom Metazoa; phylum Chordata; class Lepidosauria; order Squamata; family Viperidae; genus Protobothrops; species Protobothrops mucrosquamatus. Next base: position 126,485 of record NW_015386738.1, on the reverse strand, counting down.
AGCATTCACCGCTTCTGGAAGCAAGTTGTTCCATTGGTTAATTGTTCTGTCAGGAAGTTTCTCCTTAGTTCTAGGTTGCTTCTCTCCTTGATTAGTTTCCATCCATTGCTTCTTGTCCTGCCTTCAGGCGCTTTGGAGAATAGCTTGACTCCCTCTTCTTTGTGGCAGCCCCTGAGATATTGGAACACTGCTATCATGTCCCCCCTCGTCCTTCTCTTCATTAAACTAGACATACCCAATTCCAGCAACCGTTCCTTATATGTTTTAGCCTCCAGTCCCCTAATCATCTTTGTTGCTCTTCTCTGTACTCTTTCTAGAGTTTCAGCATCTTTTTTACATCATAGTGACCAAAACTGGATGCAGTATTCCAAGTGTGGCCTTACCAAGGCATTGTAAAGTGGTATTAATACTTCACGTGATCTTGATTCTATCCCTCTGTTAATGCAGCCCAGCACTGTGTTGGCTTTTTTGGCAGCTGCAGCACACTGCTGGCTCATATTTAAGTGATTGTCCACTAGGACTGAAAGAAACTTTTTTGATTGTCCTTGATTTCTGTTCCAAGTCTTTGTTCATTCTGAGCCTTTGCTTTCCTGACTTTGTCTTTGCATGTTCTGGCTGTCTGCTGATAATCAGCCTTAGTTATGTGTCCCTCTTTCCATGTTTTGTACTTATCCTTTTTATCTTTCAGTTTGTCTGAGAGACATTTATGCAGCCATGCTGGTTTCTTCTTGACTTTCTTGTTTTTCTTTTTTATTGTGCTGGACTGGGCTTTTATGATAGCTTTTTTCAGAGTTTCCCATGCTTCTTGAATTCTTTTCCTCTTTAGGATTTTCATTCATGGAATCTTTTCTAGGTTCTCTCTGAATTTGTTAAAATTGGCTATTTTGAAATTTAAGACACTGGTTGAATTATTTTCTATTGTTTGTGTTTGCATTATATTGAATTCCAGTATGACGTGGTCACTTTCCCCCCAAGGTTCTGACAACCAACTCCCTCAACCATCTTATTAGTAAGAATTAGGTCCAGTATAGCTTTACTTCTAGTTCCCTCCTCCACCTTTTGGAAAGTTGTCAGCTAAGTTGGTTAGAAATCTGTTTGATCTCCTGCTCGCTGCAGAGTTTGTCTCCCACCTGATATCTGGGTAGTTGAAGTCTCCCATTACTACTGTGGTATGCTTCCTACATACATTTGTTAACTGGTTGGTAAAGAGTTCATCTATTTCTTCTGATTGGTTGGGTGGCCTGTAGTATACACCTATGGCAATGTCATTTTCCCCCCTTTTATATTGACCATATACATTCTCAGGGGCTTTTATGCATTTCTGTTGATATGTAGTATTCTCTTACATATAGTGCAACTCCCCCTCCTCTTTTTGTAGTTCTGTTTCTTTTGAACAAGTATCCATTTATCTGTCCATTCCAGTCATTGGTTTCATCCCACTAGGTTCCTGTAATGCCAACTATGTCATACCTACCCTCATGTACTATTGCTTCTAGTTCACCCTGTTTGTTCCCCAAGTTTTGAGCATTAGTATATAAACATTTAAGACTTTTATGCCTATCTGTGGGATGTTTCCTGGATCTCCTGATTGCTGTTTGAGATTTTCCCTACCTCATTGTTTGATTTGTTTTCTTGGGATTCATGATTGGTTTTGTGTTCTAGAGATTCTAAAGATGGGTCACCCTTCCCCCTCAATTTTAGTTTAAATCCCTTCTAATGAGTTGGGCCAGTCTTTTTCCAAGTACATTTTTCCCTGTTTTAGTGAGGTGCAGCCCATCCCTTGCCAAGAGTCCTTTGCATAGGAAATGCAGTCCATGATCCAGGAAACCAAAGTTTTCTTGGCGACACCAACCCTTTAGCCAGTTGTTTATTTCTAAAATTCTTTTTTCCCTCAATGGATGTTGGGCTTTTGTTGGGAGTGCTGATGAGAACACTACTTGTGTCCCTAGCTCCTTAACTTTATTGCCCAGTAGCTTATAGTCTCTCAATATTGTGCTCAGGTTTTGTTGTGTCATTCGTCCCAATGTGAAGGAGTAGGAGAGGATAGTAATCTGTGGGCCTAATTATTTTGGTTAGGTTCTCAACCACGTCTTTGATTTTTGCTCCAGGAGACCACATAGGTCCAGTCTGCAAATGGCTGACTCTGTTCCTTTGAGAATAGAATCTCTTATCACTAACACTCTCCTTCCTTTTTGGCAGGGTGCAGTCTGAGGTGCTTTTCTGTTTATCTCAGGTGTGTTTGTTGATGTGACTTTTTAAGGGATATTTGGTGCTGATTCTTTGCTAGGTATCTGCATGTTTTCTTTGAGGGGGAGGTTGTGGATCTGTGTATTTCCATCTAGGGGGAGAAATCGACTGCTCAGTTTTAATGGAGCTACTTCTGGTTTGGTTAAATTGGGCAGTAGGGGTTTGTTAGACCTATGCTGCTTCTGCCTTTGATTACTGCGTTTCCTTCTATGTGTGACATACTTCCATTTGTCTTCCTCCAAGGGTTTATCAATATGGTCAAATTCTTTGGGAGTTATTTGTTCATTATTTGGTTCGATTTGGGTATAGCTTTCTTGCGTAGGTTGGAATTGGCTAAAGTTGCTTCTAGATCCCTTACTTTTTCCTCTAGTACTTCACATAATTTACATTTAATGCATGTATAATTTGGGTGTTTTGGGGGCATAAGCACATACATGTATTGCATACCACAATAGTATCAGTCACCTCTTCCATGAGTTTGAAAACTCCTTTTTTTGGTTGGTGGATGTGCTTTGTTGTTAACCTTGTTTCTTCCTTCTTTGTTCTAGGTAATTTTTTTCCTATTCTTTTTTTTCCCTATTCTTTTTTCTGCCTGTTTGTGCTCGTGTTTCTACCTTGTTATTTATTTAACCTTCTTACTAGCATATTAGTTTTATTTATCCTTTTCTTTGTTTAGTATCAGTTGCCTCTTCTATATGTTTGTTGTTTGAAAACCCCTCTTTTTGGTTAGTGAATGTGCTTTGCTGTTAGCCTTGTTTCTACCTTCTCTGCTCTAGGTAATTATGCCTATTATTTTTCTGTCCTATGTTTTGCAGATCACAATAGCATCAGTTTCTTTTTCCATGAGTCTGCTGTGCTGTACGGTCGCCATTCACAGTACCTGGTCTATTGGTCTGCTGTCCTTTGCAGCACCTGGTCTACTGGTCTGCTGACATTTGCACTACTCGGTCTATAGCCGTTCGCAGTACCTGGTCTTCTGGTCTGCTGCTGTTCACAGTATCCAGTCTACTGCCATTCAAAGTACCCAGTCTATTAGTCACACTACCTGGTCTACTGCCATTCACAGTACCTGGTCTACTGATCTGCTGCCGTTCGCACTACCCAGTCTACTGGTCTTCGCACTACCTGATCTACTGCCATTTGCAGTATCCTGTCTTCTGGTCTGTTGCCTTTCATACTACCTGGTCTACTGCCGTTCGCAGTACCCGGTCTTCTAGTCTATTGCCATTCGTACTACCCGGTCTACTGGTCTGATGGCATTTGCACTACCCGGTCTACTGGTCTGCTACCGTTCGCACTACCTGGTCTACTGCTGTTTGCAGTACCTGGTCTTCTGGTCTGTTGCTGTTCCCTCTACACGGTCTACTGGTCTGCTCGTGTTCGCACTATCCAGTCTACTGCCGTTCACAGTACCCAGTCTCCTGGTCTATTGCGGGTCGCTCTACCCAGTTTACTGGTCTGCGCACTACCCGGTCTACTACCGTTTGCAGTACCTGGTCTTCTGGTCTGTTGCTGTTCACTCTACCCGGTCTACTGTTGTTCACAGTACCTGGTCTCCTGGTCTGTTGCAGTTCACTTTACTCAGTCTACTGGTCTGCTGGCCTTTGTACTACCTGGTCTACTGCCATACCTAGTCTGTTGCCGTTCACTCTACCCGGTCTGCTGGCCTGCTGGTGTTCGCACTACCAGGTCTACTGGTCTACTGCTCTTCACAGTACCCAGTCTTCTGGTCTGTTGCCATTCATTCTACCCGATCTACTGGCATTTGCACTATCCGGTCTACTGGTTTGCTGCCATTCACACTACCCAGTCTACTGGTCTGCTGTGTTGCAATGTTCCATCACCCCACTGATAGCTCTGCAGCCATGTGGCTACTGTTTGCTAATCTGTCACGCCAGTGTTCTGCTTCCTCCAGCAAACAGGGCTGTCTGAATGGTCCACAGTAAGCTCTCCTTCCTGCTCCACTATCTTGCTGGCTCACTTCTTTCTCCTCTTTGCCGGTCATTGTGCTGCCCTCAGTCGGCTCTCCTCTCCACCCCACAGCTGATTCTCTTCACTGCTCCACAGATCTTTCTTCTCCTTTTCTCTTCTCCAGTCTTTTTTTATTTTTCTGACTTATCTTTCCCTCTCCACCTCTCTTCCTACCATTTTGTCTTAGTTTAAGACAACTTAGTTTAATAGCAACTTCTCTCCCCACGATGTAACCATGTTTCCTCTGTGGCCGCCATCTTGAAAAAAAGTTTCTGACTACACATGAAAAGACAAATATGCATATTGCCCAGCATCCAAAATGGAATATACACTATCTGATGTAATCATAAAGAATATATGAAGCTTTTAAATATTTGGAATTGGTCATCTGGGCATTCATTTTGTGAAGATATTTTTTTAAAATTGCAGCTGAGAATGCTCAGAGAAGAGACACTGCTATTTTCTTGTGCAAAGGGGAAGACAATACTGATGATCAGCCACAAAGTTTTTCATGTGAAGCTATAACTCAGTGATGATACCCAACACTATAATGACAAAGATCACAACTCATTAGAAGGATCTAATCTAAAACCTTAAGAAGCCCTTTACTGGCATTAAGTTTTGCACCAAAACTAAGCTTACAATGAAATCCAGAGCACAGAGTAATTGAAATTTACAGTCCAACATATTACTGACAAGGTCTATTGGTTATCTTCTTAAACTAGTCTAACTAATAAGTACCTTTGATGACCCTTTTGTAGAGCAATAAAGTCCAGATTTCCTCAGACAACCATACAGCTTCTTCCATGATTTTCTTCCCAATTCTTTCACATGTAAAAACCCCTGAATTTCTGGACAACTATTTGAATTTAAAAATTTCTGTTGAAGATAAAGGGAAATGTTGAATTCTACAATTATAAAGAAAGAGGTACATGCAAGAGATATTACTTACTAATGGTTATTGTATGAATGCAAATATTTGTGCTAAATTTTTTTTAAAAAAATTGTGCCACCTTAACATGACAACCAGACACTTCAACAGAGAAGAGATTTTCCAATTTATTTCTCTAGGAAAATATTATCATATAATGAATAATTCTAAAATCTACTGTTAATAAAATCACTATATTATAATCGGAAGCTATTTTGGTTGTAAGTATAGAGGCATTCCAGAGATGGCCAATGACATAACCCCCTATAATGGGGACAATAGTAGCAAGTTGCTATTCTACAATAAGCAAATCTATATAATCTATGCTGATCACACCTCCTAGTCATTTTTGTTTAAAAACAAAGCAACAAACATGTTGACAAGAGATGCACTGTTCATACATCATTAGCTTCCCCAGCCTGGTATCTATAGATATTAACATTTAATCTCCAAAACATCTAATACACAAATCAAACTGGCAAGAAATTCTGAGAATTCCAGCCCAATATATCTTGGCAGAACCAGACTTGAAAAAACTGAACTTTGCTAGGGTTAAAAAAAATACCTGTATATGAGATGTTGAATAGTCTCATACTAACATTTCCATAGGGTTACTGAGAACCAGTTTGATGTAATGATAAGGCATCTAATTAGAAACTGAAAGATCATGAGTTCTAATTCCACCTTGGGCATAAAGCCAGCTGGGCGACCTTGGGCCAGTTACTTTTCTCAACCATAAGAAGGAGGTAATGGCAAATCACCTCTGACAAACTTGGGAAAAATGTGCAGGGAATTACCAGACAATCTCCAAGAACTGGACACGATTGAGCGTGTGTGCTTGTGCACATGCGTATACACACACACACACACTCACACACACACACACACACCAGAGAGAGTCAATTTGATATGGTGGTTAAGGCATGAAGCTAAAAATTGGGAAAGTATGAGTTCTAATCCTGCCATAGGCACCAATTCAGCTGGTAACCTTGTGCCAGTCATTCTCTCTCATAGCCTTGAAAGGGAGGCAATAGCAAACCACTCCAAAACTAAAACTAAAAGTGGATGCCAGGAGTCAAGACTGATTCAAAGACACAAAAAATAGGGAGGATGGGTATTAAACATATATACTACAGGAAATATTTAATTATTTGTGTGTGTGTGTGTGTGTGTGTGTGTATGATAAAAACAATAAAAACCGAGCACCAAGAGGAATATAACAAAATCTAAAATTTTAATGGGCCAAGCTTTCATCAGAATCCTCTGACATCATCAGGGCCTTAAAACAGCAGTCTGGAAGAAGCCTTTATATAGCGTTAGCAGCCTGCATCTGGCTCCTGCTGCACATTAACGGGCCCAGCTGTTCCTGCCGTATCATGGGCAAGGCGCCTACGTCAGCATGGGGGATCTCCTTGAGTGTCTTGCGCTTTCTGTAGCAGATATTCTCCGCACCCACCCTCAGAGTAGGGGGAACCCCCTTCATTTCATCTATCCGCAATGCATGAGTTCCTCTCTTCCTCCCTTCCCCATGCTGATGTAGGCGCCTTGCCCATGATACGGCAGGAACAGCTGGGCTCGTTAACGCGCAGCAGGAGCCCAGGTAGGAACCATGTAGGAGGGAATATCCCCACGCCAGAGGAACAACAGGAGAGGGTTAATGAAAAGGGGAGGAGTGGGCACGAGGAGGATGAGAAGGAGGGAGTGATGAGAGTGGTGGGAGTACGAGTGGTAAATGAGTTAGATAGTACAATGGGAAAGAAGGAAGAGAGGAAGAAGGTGAGATTGCAGGTAACTGGAAAGAGGAAAGGAGGTAGCAAACAGCAAAACGATGCCCTGTATGGAGGGATGCCTCCTCCCCCCTCCCCTGATGAGCAAATAAGGCAAGAAAAGAAAAGGGGTGGGAAAGAGAAGGTTAGGAGCGTAGCAGTATGCGGAAGAACGACTAAGAGCTTAACGCAAGAGGATTATCGGGGCCCGGTCACGAGATCTAGGAGCCGGGTGCAAAAGGCACCGCTCCTATAAAAACAGCTACCCCACTGATGGCTAGTCACCCTGACGAAGCCGGCAGAAGCTAGGTGTTTTAATGTTTTAATAGTAATAAACTTTTGTAATTTTTTAACCTCCTGGTGTCTTGGCGACGTTTCGACGAAGTCCCATTCGTCATCTTCAGGCTGGTGTCTTCAGCTTCGTGCTTCTAGGAGTAATGTGTGATCACAGCTGTTTCTTCCTTTTAACTGCCAGTGGGGTTTGAACTGATTGGGTGGGAGCNGCTTCATGTATGGATTGGAGGGGTTTAAAGTGGCTAATGATGCAGCTGTGGACTGGCTTCTAGTTTGTGGTCGTGCCTCATCATCTGTGTGGGTTTGGGTTTGCTTTTTGTGTGGATGTGTGGTGGTGACCTCCTGTGTGGTTTTCGTGAGTGTGGGTCTGGTGTCATTCTTTGTGTTAGGGACTCGTTTGCCAATAAGGGTGGGTTTCCAAATGGCTGGTAGGTGGGAGGTATCATCTCGTTTATTCATGCTGTGTGGGCGTTTTTCTATCTCGATGGCTTCTCTGATTATTCTGTTGTTAAAGTGTTCAGTTTTGGCAATAGTTCTGGTCTTTTTAAAGTCAATTTTATGTCCTGTGGCTTTAAGGTGTTGGACACATTACACATAATGTAAATTTTATTAGCTGACATGTAGTTTATACTTCTTTGCAAAGCTTTAGAGCAGCAGCCTCCAACCTTTTCGGTACCAGGTACTGGTTCCATGGAGAGAGGATGTTCCATGGACCAGAAGGTGTGTGGTTTCACATACTGCCTATATCCCACAGATGGGGCTTCGCTTGTTTTTGGGGTCTGGTTTCTGCCATGCCATGGATCAGGGGTCAGGGACCCCTGCCTTAGAGAAAAGAGTAACATCTCATTAACAACAAATTTTTGCTTTTACTCTTTTTTCCAATGGATATATCCTGCTTTATTTTGAATGAGATGGCACTATTCCTGATGAAGAAGGTTCATTGCCAGGAAAGGTTTCACCCTGATTCAATGATATACAAAATTGCCTCTGTTTCTAGCCAATTCTTGCACATATTATTTTATAGCTAGATTAATGCAATTTGTTTTATGCAAGGCTGCTCTTGAAGACAATTTAAAATTTATAGCTGGTACAAATACAGTTGGTACAAATAGAGATGTATAACACTAACTAGCGTCACGTGATTTGAACCGGAAACATGGAAGGAGCCTCCTCGAAGACTATAATTAAATTGAAACCTTCAGTAATCAGTCAGACCCTAGGAAACAACAGAAATACTACACCAGGCAAATCCTTCACCAGAACATCACAAAGCCTTTTTTCTCTCCTGAAAATATATCTGAATTGTGGCATTTTGACATAGAATTGTTTGAATGAATAAAAAATAGAGAGAGAGCAGAAACTTATCAGAATGTAGTAATATTACCACACTGCATATAAGATACTTTTTTGGGGGGGAAGGGTCACTAACTCAGCCTTCTTTTTCAGTTTACTTTTCATTCTGAATGTCAAAGAGATCTGTCAATTCTATTTAGCTATCGTTAACAATTACTGTTTTTATTGGTGTTTAGAAGAATCAAATCTGTTTTTCCTTGTATTTTCTGAAAGGAAAATAATATTTGGTCACACATTGCATTCTAACCAGAATTCAAAAAGGTATTTCAACTTAAACTCAACACTATGCTAGTTCAGTGCTTGTCTGGTCTTAACATATTCCTTTTTTTGTCCAATCATATTCCTTCTTTTGTCCAATCTATTCTGTTATGTACCATTTATTATCTCCTTTGCTCAATTTGGAAGGCAACTACATTCCTTTAAAAGCTTACCTGTAAAAGCTGTGACTGTGGAATACAACCATTTGATTTCTGACACCAAGCAATCATCTGTTCTGGAAAAAAATTCTGGAGACGAGAGAATCAGAAATATCTATGGTAATAACTTGCTGTTAACATACATCTAACTAATTTAGCACACAATTCTATGTATTAAAAGTCTGAGTACACTTTTGCTGAGTTGTTTTTATTATTTGATATATACTTTGCCATTGTGTTCTAATAAACACTGAAGGCAGCTAACAAAATGTATCACATAATATGTATCTTTTCAATCTACAACAGATACTGTAACCATATGCAAATGGAATGATTAAGATACAGATATAGTCAATTTGCTTTCCACTTTTGAAATACAATAATAAAATACTGGGTAATTTTCTTTTCATTTTATTAAGGGAAATTTTACTGTATCTTTTAACAGACACATCAATCACTATGAACAACCATATAATTAAAAAAGAACTGTACTGCCCATTCTTAGATGTCTAGTGCAAATATCTAAGTTTCTTGTATAGCTGTCTCTCATACTGTATGTTCTAATTGCTAAGGTTCTTTAAGTTATTATTTAGTTATTATTAACTAAACTCAAATAGGAATGTCAAGATGTACAATCTACCACTAAGAGTATACAGCTCCACAAAATAGTAATGACCTCTTCCCCAAATGGATACTTGTTGGCAAGACTGGCTTATAGATAAATATCAATTGAAGGCAAAAGGTTTCTGCAAAAAAATAGGAAATAATTATCTTTCCATAAAGTAAAAAAGAATTGTTATATTGTTTTCTACTGGAAATTGTTCCAATCATACATAGTACAATTATTTCATATTGGTGCCATGATATTTATAAGAGTTGATACTGTACAGTTTACCAAAAAAAAGCAAATCTTTTCAGGTTGACAAATTGTGATTACATAAAGGAAAATTATAGAATGCTTACCACAGGATTCTTAAAGAATTCATATTTTGCATAGTTCTTCCTGAATAAAAATTTACTTTCATTTCCCATGGTAGACTCAACTTGAATAATCAGTTCATGATCTTCCAGGCATCTCTCTAGGCAGAAAATAAAACAGGCATTTTCATTATCTTCTACAGAATCCTTTCCATACATAATATATATTCCATATATAAATACATAGAAAATAGGATAACAGGGGTTGGAAAGGACTTTGGAAGTCTTCTAATCTAACCTGATTAATTGTTCTCATTGTCAGGAAATTTCTCCTTAGTTCTAGGTTGGATTTCTTGTTAATGATCTTCCACCTGTTACTTCTTGTCCTACCCTCAGGTGCTTTGGAGAACAGATCAACTCCCTCTTCTCTGTGACAGCTTCTCAAATATTAGAAGACTGCTAACAAGTCACCCGTCCTTCTCTTCATTAGACCAGACATACCTCCTTCCTATAACCATTCATTATATGGTTTATCCTCTAAACCCTTATCATCTTTGTTGCTCCTCTCTGTACTCTTTCTAGAGTCTCAGCAACTTTTTTGTATTGTGGTAATCAGAACTGGAGACAATATTCCGAGTCTGCCACTGGAGGGGCTTTCTTCGGTGCCTGCCATCCCCCCTTTCCCCCTGCAGATCACCTGCCCAGCAGCAGCCTCCTCCTCCTCCAACTCTCCTATGGGTTGTGCTGTGACCGGGGGGCGCAAGCCTCCCCTGCCACCTCCCTCCATCACCCCTAGTAGCCCTCCATTGCTGCCACCACACTTTCTTGCCATCCTGCCAGCGCCCATGCAGGAAGTGGATCTGCTCAAGGGCTTTGCAGAACCATCAGGAATGGGGAGCCTGTCCTTCCTCACCCAGCTCCAGCTTGCATAGATTTCCTGAAGCTTAGCATCCTTCCATATGAAGCATCCTTCCTTTCCTCCCTTCTGCCAGGAGGAAAGCAGCAGAAAATGGGGCTGCCGTTTCTACAATGGAGAAGAGAGATGTGGACTGATGCAGGACAGCAAGAAAGTGTGCAAGAAACTGCAGTGGTGGTGACAGAGGGCTGACGGAGGGGTACCAGAGCTGACACAGGGAGGCGGCAGGGGAGGCTTGTGCCTCCCAGTTACAGTGCAAGCCACAGGAGAGTTGGAGGAGGAGGAGGCAGCTACCACCAGGCAAGTGATGTGTGAAGTGGGGGTGGTAGGGACCAAAGAAAGACCTTCAAGTGGCAGATGTAGCTGTTTTGCAGCGGTGGCAGAGTCTTTTGCCGTCACTCCCCCATCTCCAAAATGGCAGAGGGGGACCAGCTAAGGCCCATCCTTTGTAGCATGGCATTCCAGCTTGGGAGGGGAGTGAAAAAGAAGAGACGGGTGAGCAACTGGGTCATTGAACTGGCGGGGGGAGGTCACCGAGTGGGGAGTGGGCTGGGTGCAAGGGCCCTGAAGCAGGTGCAGGACGTGTGGAGCAGCTCCACCCTCCCCAAAAGAAGACATTCCCTGGAAATAAGCCCTAATGCATTTTTGGTGCAAAAAATATATATAAGACCAGGTCTTATTTTCGGGCAAACATGGAATCCAATCTAATCTAATCTAATCTAATCATCCAATCCAATCCAATCCAATCCAATCCAATCCATTTTATTGAATGTTAGTATAAAGACCTGCCCCAGCTGGTCCCTCAGGAAAGTAAAACTCTTGACTTCACTGAGGTTAATCAAAGAATTTTTACTGAAAGAAAGTGGATGCAGAAAAGGCAGGCAGAATCTGAAGGTCCTGGATGAAGCACAAAGCAATCCTGTCAGAACCCGTCTCTTTGCTGAGGGGGAATTGCTTCTATTCTTTCCTTTCTGTGGGTTCTGTCATACTCTTGGGGGGGGAGGGAAGCTTTGGGGTTTTCATGTTTATTCTTTCTTGCACTTTGTCGTTACAATGTATCCTTTCTGCTTTCTCTATTGCTTGCTCTTTGAACTATCTTCCCTTGATACCAGCCTGGGGTGAGAAAGGAATGTGCCTCCAGAATCTGTCTTATCTCTCGCTGTGGAAGGAGAGGTGCGAAGACCCAACAATGTTTTCACAGCCTTGGGAACAGAGTCTTATCAGCCCCATTCCCACCACGGACCTAACACCTGAGGATTGGCTCGTTTGAACTGACCGGATGACCGGTTTGCTTTTTGCTCCTTTAACCTATTGATTTAAGTGGGAAACCCTCAGATCCTGCCTTTTATGCCTGCTGTCAACTTCTCTTAATAAAAGTTCCTTTTGGGATGATTCTGTTCCAAGAGTTCTGCTTTCTTAGGAAGGGGTTTTGAAGCGGGTCCTTACATTAGGCAGGATCTGCAGAACTCAGTCAGCCCAGATAGAAGACCCTTACCACAGGGACCACACAAACAATGTCGGAAACAGAGAAGGAATAGGCTGCCACGGGGGGGGGGGAATTCCCCTCCAGTTTGGCCCAAGTGGATGCAGCTCACATTCCTCCAGCTCAAAGTCATGGTCACCAAGAGCCGAGACAAGCCAAGGTGGTCAATGGGCATTGGGCATTGGGAAGGAGGAGGATTGTGAGTGAAAGGCGAGGAAGGTGACCCTCAAATGGGGTAGTCACCAACCAACAAAAATTATACTCCATGACCCTGAGGGAGTTAGAGGAATTGGAGACATTTATAGAGAAGAATCTAGCAAGGGCCTTTATCCAACCAGCGAAACAAAAAACCATGGCCCCTGTGGTTTTCCGCGAGAAAAAAGATGGATCTCTTCATCTCTGTGTGGATTATAGATCACTCAAGGCAGTAAGTTGAGAGTAATCTCTACCCCCTCCCTCTGATGGGCATGTTGGCACATTTGGTGAAAGGAAAGATTTTTTCAAAATTTGACTTGAGACAAACATATTACCAAGTTAGAATTAAAGAGGGGGATGAGTGGAAAACAGCATTCAATTGCCCCTTAGGTTGTTTCTAATTTAAAGTCCTGACATTTGGGCTCCAGGGAGCACCAGCAGTATTAATGCAATTGATAAATGAAGTGCTCCAGGAGCACCTCTATAAAGGGGTGCTTGTCTACTTGGACAATATCCTTATAATCACAGAAATAAAGGAGGAGCATGTGAAATTGGTCAGAGCAGAACTGACCAAGTTGTGGGCAGCCCACCTGTATGCAATTATCCAAGTGCAAGTTCCATAAGGGCAGAATCGATTATCTTGGGTACTGCATATCATTGAATGGCATAGAGATGGACCACGAAAAAGTTCGGGCTGCAGTAGAATGGGCTTCGCCCCACACCTGAAGGCAATTGCAAAGCTTCCTAGGGTTTGCAAACTTTTATCACCAATTCATCCCCGCACAGATCACACTGCCCATCACAAATCTGCTAAAGACAAAAGGGGAGGGGAAACCGAAGCCCATCCATCCATTAAAATGGACTGTGGAATGCCAAGCCACTTTTGAGAAATTAAAAAGATTATTCTCAGCAGAACCAGTCCTAAAACACCTGGATCCAGAGAAACCTTTTTTGATTCAAGCAGATGCCAGTGACGTAGTGGTGGGGGCAGTGCTACTCCAAGAAAATAATGAAGGGAAGTTATAACCTTGTGCGTACACCTCAAGGAAGCTTACAGAGACAGAGCAAAGGTGGGTGGTTTGGGAAAAAGAAGCTTATGCCGTTCGATGGGCTCTACTAACCTGACAACACTTCCTAGAAGTGAACAAAATCCCTTTCCAGGTGTGGATTGATCACAAAAATTTAGAAGCCCTTAAGACACCCAGGAAACTGTCTCCTAAGCAGGCTAGATGGTCCCAACAGTTCCATTGGTTTAATTTCACCATAAAATATTTACCAGGCAGAAATAATTTCTTAGCAGATGCCTTATCAAGACTACCGCAATTCAATAGCACCAAGACAGAGATAACAGACCCACTCATGCCATCAAAACAGCCAGCACCAGTCCCCACCAGGGAACAAGCAAAAGCCCAAAGACTTTAGTAAGCCAAGCCGGGGTGGAATTCAGAAATGCATTAGAAAAAGACGAATGGTTTCTAAGCCATAAGAACCTATGCACAATGAATGACGGATTGCCATGGATGGGAGGAAAACTTTACATTCCCAAAAGCCAGAGATTAACCTTCATGCAGCTTTGCCATGATTCCAAATCAGCTGGTCACTTTGGTTTCATGAAAACTCTCCACTTAGTAAAATGGCAATTTTGGTGGCCGTCAGTAAAAAAGGACATTAAAAGCTATGTAGCTAGTTGCCCAATATGTGCAGCAGCTAAATGTGGACAAGGGAAAACCCCAGGACCCTGTCGGCACCCTGAAGGGAGATTTCCATGGACTTTATTGTGGAATTAACAGAGAGTGGGGAAAACATGGTGATTTGGGTTGTAACTGATTTATTCTCTAAACAGGTGCATTTCATTCCATGCCAAAAAATCCCCATGGCCAAAACACTGGCAAAACTGTTCATGCAACATATTTACCGACTGCATGGAGCCCCACAATGAATTATATCTGGTAGGGGGTACAGTTCATTCAGAGTTTTGGAAAGCATTCCTAGATCTTTTGGGGACCACTCACGGGCTGTCATCTAGTCATCATCCACTAACAAATAGTGGGACTGAACGTTCAAACTCAGTACTGGAACAGTACTTAAGATGTTTTATTAATTACCAACAAAACAATTGGACTGAGCTACTCCCGTTTGCATAAGTCACTACTACAATGCTGTACATTCCAGCATTGGCTACACTCTGTTCCAGTTGGTGACAGGACAAAGTTTCAACCCGATGCCTGAACTGCCCTCTACTGAGCCGACCATCCTCTCCCTGAAGGAATGGATCACACAGCTTCAAAACACTTGGCCAGTTGTGAGAAAAGCATTAGATGAGGCTAGGGAAGCTTATAAGTTCCAGGTAGGTAAGAAAAGGACTGAGCCCAAACCATTTCAAGTGGGGAAAAAGGTTTACCTGTCCACTAAATATTTAAAGTCTCTGCAACCATCTAAGAAACTAGGACCAAAATTTGTAGGACCTTTCCCCATTAAAAGGATAATCAATCAGGTTAGAGCTCCCAAAGACACTTAGACGGTCCATCCAGTATTTCACTGTAGCCTCTTAAAATGGAAACTAAATTTGCCCTTAAGACCAGCTGCAACCCCTCCTCCTCCCCCAATCATAGTGGAAGGAGAGCAGCATTTTGAGATTAAAGACATTCTAGACTCTAGGAAATATCATGGATCCACACAATATTTGGTTGCTTGGAAACACTTGCCTTCCTCTCAGAACAAATGGGTCCATAAGCACCATGTTAAGGCCCCTAACTTAGTAAGTTCCATGCGAGGTACCCGGATAAACCAGACTAATCCCTGTGTTTCTCTCCTCTCTTGTGTCTCTACAGGTGGATCTCTCATTTTTAAGGGGAGGGGAAGGCATGTTAGAACCCGTCTCTTTGCTGGGGGGGGATTGTTTCTATTCTTTCTGCGGGTTCTGTCATATTCCTGAGGGGAGGGGGGAAGTTTGGGGGTTTTCATATGTTTATTCTTTCTTTCACTTTGCCACTACAATGTATCCTTTCTGCTTCCTTTATCTGCTTGCTCTTTGAACTATCTCCCCTTGATACCAGCCTGGGGTGAGAAAGGAATGTTCCTCTGGCCATCTGGCTTATCTCTCGCTGTGGAAGGAGAGGTGCGAAGACCCAACAATGTTTTCACAGCCTTGGGAACAGAGTCTTATCAGCCCCGTTCCCATCACGGACCTAACACCTGATGATTGGCTCGTTTAAACTGACCAGATGAACTATTGGGACGGGGTTTGCTTTTTGTTCCTTTAACCTATTGATTTGAGTGGGAAACCCTCAGATCCTGCCTTCTATCAACTTCTCCTAATAAAAGTTCCTTTTGGGATGACTCCGTTGCAAGAGTTCTGCTTTCTTGGGAAGGGGTTTTGAAGTGGGTCCTTATAAATCCTTTCTCTTCCCCAAACCCCAGCCCCCTAACCAGTCCACTGGCAGCCAATGTGATTCTGCAGGGTTGTTCTGAGAACACTGAGGAGCTGGGTAGATAACAGGTTGGAACCAGGCTGGGAAGGAGTTTGTTTCATCTCCCTAATTCCCAAATGGCTACAGCAAAAGCAAAAGCATACAAAGAATGCCAGCAACCTTCCTCCCCTCCCCAACCAAATGGCAGAACACCAGCATGGTGTTCTGCCACTTGATATGCTGCCCATTGAAAAAATGACATCAGTCCTGCAGAAAGAAACATAATAAACAGAGAGAGAAAGAAAATCATGAAATTAAGGGAAATATTATTTAGGTTTATCACAAGCCTAGGGGCTCTAACATGGCAGTGATTCACACATTCATTCTGAGCTTTGGAGAACTACTAGATATCAGAGTTCCCCTGCAGGAATTTAAGATATCTCAAACTTCAAAATGTTGCTCCCCTCAACCATTAGTAGATCAGGAGGTGGTGAAAGGCTTGGCCTAGGGGGGAAAAATAACCTCAGGTTTTAATAGAATACAATGGAACATGGGATATACACAACAAAGGGATTTTGACAATTCCAACTCTACTGTCACAGGTTTATAATATGTTTGATGAAAAGGGCCCCCACAAACCTGGGTCCTAATTTCTTCAAAGGTTGTAGAGACTGAAGGTAATGGGTAAAGAGGTAGATATGATCACCAATGTTGAACAGTTTAGGTTCCATGCATTTCTTGTCAGCCTGAGTTTTGTAAGCCTCCCGACTGTCTGCAATGGCTTTTCTCACAATCGGCCATGTATTTCCTAATTGGGAGACCCATTCTTTTAACGATGGTAGTGGAGGGTCATTTAGAGGTAGTTCAGGTATAGACTTAATTCCTGACCTGTAGCCACCCTGAAAGGAGTAAATCCTGTGCTACTATGTACAGAATTGTTGTATGCCACTTCTGCAAAAGGCAGCAAGTCAGTCCAATCATCCTGCTGATAATTAATAAAGTATCTGAGGTACTGTTCCAATTCTGAGTTCACTTGTTCATAGCCCCCATTCATTTGGGGGTGGTGATTGAAACTAAGCCCCTGATCAGTCCCATGTAGGTTCAGAATCAGAATCAGAATAGAGCTGGAAGGGACCTTGGAAGTTTTCTAGCCAAGCTCCCTGCTCAAGCAGGAGACCCTATACCATTTCAGACAGGTGGCTGTCCAGTCTCTTCTTAAAAACCTTGAGTGATGAAGCACCCACAACGTCTGAAGGCAAGCTGTTCCACTGGTTAATTGTCCTCATTGTTAGGAAGTTTCTTCTTCATTCCAGGCTGCTTCTCTCCTTGATTAGTTTCCATCTGTCAATTCTTGTCTTGCCTTCTGGGGCTTTGGAAAATAAATTGACCCCCTCCTTAAGGAAGACCTGCCAAAATGTAGAAGTGATTTGCATCCCTCTGTCTGATGCATTGAGATGCCCCGTGTAATCAGTAAATATAATGTAAAAATAACTTGACTCCATCTATGCCAATGGAATTTTTGGACATGGGATAAAGTGTACTTGTTCAAAAAACAAATCAGTCACAACCCATAAAACAGTATTTCCTGAGCTTTCAGGGAGTTCCACTATGAAATCCATGGAGATCTCTCTCCATGGGTGTGCTGATAGCTCAGCCACAATCTGAAGGAGTCCCGGGGTTTTCCCTTGTTGTCATTTGGCTGAGACACAACAGGGCACCTTGCTACATAGCTCTCAATTTCCTTTTTGAGGGATGGCCACCAATCTTTACACCTGTCCTTTTATCAGGTATAAAGTTTTTACAAAACCAAAGTGTCCCAATACTTTGAAATCATGGCTTTTCTCCAAAACCATCAATCATTGACTCTCCAGTACATAGAGCTAACCCCTATGCAAGCCAGCCCGTCCTGGATTTAGCAGTTGTTCACGTAATTTTGAAACCATGTGTCATCCTTTAGCGTGGCCTTAAGGGCTGTGGTCATTTTGTTGTCTATGGAACATCTCTCCTTTACCTGCACTCAGGTGGTCACTTGACCAGCTAACTAGTGGGGTGGGAACACAGGTTTGACTATTTCTGCTTTAGAGCAGTTGTATTGATGCATGTACAGTAGCACATTGACTAGAATGTCCCCCCCCGGGAGATGACACAACGTGAAGTTGAAATAGTTATTAGTTTTGGAGACAGTTTCTGTGGGGTTTTTAATGCCTCTAGATTTTTGTGATCAGTTCATACTTTGAAAGGTATTTTGCTTCCTTCCAGGAAGTACCTCCAAGACAAGATCACCCAGTGTACTGCGTAAGCCTCTTTTTCCCACACGGCCCATCTTTGTTCAGTCTCTGATAGTTTTCTACAGGTGTAAGCACACAGTTGTAGCTGGCCAATCTCATTTTTCTGTAATAGTATAGCCCCACAGCTGCATCGCTAGCAACTACTTGAATGACAAATGGAGCCCTTGGGTCAGGGTGCTTTAGAACTGGTTCAGCTGCAAACAATCATGTGAGCTTCTCGAATGCTGCTTGGCATTCCATTGTCCATTTTAGAGGCTGACTGGGCTTGGGTTTGTTTCCCCCTTTTGTCTTTTACAGGTTCATAATGGGGAGGGCTATTTGGGTGAATGATGGGATGAATTGCTGGTAAAAGTTAGCAAAGCCCAGGAAACTTTGCAGTTGCTTCCTGGTTCTGGATGGAGCCTACTCCAACACTGCTTTGACCTTATGACGGTCCATTTTAATTCCCTCATATGAAATACTGTAGCCCAGGTAATTTATTTTCCTTTGGTGGAATTTGCATTTAGAGAGTTTGGCATACAGCTTGGCAGCTTGTAGTTTCTGAAGGACTGCCCTCACCAACTTGACATACTCCAATTTCATTTCAGTGTAAATCAAAATGTCATCTAAGTACCCCCTTATATAAGTGCTCGTGTAGAACCTCATTGATTAATTGCATGAACACGGCAGGGGCATCCTGTAGCCCAAACGGGAGGACTTTGAATTGGAATCAGCCCAGCAGGCAGTTGAAACTGGTCTTCCATTCATCCCCTTCCCTGATCCTCACATAGTAGTAAGCCTCCCATAAATCCAGCTTAGTGAATATCTTGCCCTTAGCCAAGTGGGCTAACATGTACTTCATTGGGGTAAGGGGTAGACATTCTCCACACAAACTGCGTTGAGCCCTCTATAGTCTACGCATAGACAAAGGGACCCATTTTTCTTTTCTTGAAACAGAAGAGGGGCCACTACCTGTGATCGCGCTGGCTGGATGAAGCCTCAGACAAGATTCTTGTCATAAAGAGCTGCAGTTTTTCCAGCTCCCATGCAGTCATAGAATACAGTTTTGGTTTTGGTAGTTTAGCCCCCAGCAGGATTTCTATAACACAGTCCATAGATGGGTGGCGAGGGAGTTCATCTGACCCCTTTTCACTGAACCCCTATCTCAGTTAGCAATACTCTCTCAAGTCCCAATACTCCTTGGGTACGGTTGGGAGGTTCTTCCCATGTGGCCACCCCTAATTTCTGCCACGGGAGTGTTGCCTTCTGGATTTTTTTCTCTCTCTGGGGAGGGCAACCTGTTCAGATTTTTAGCAGTCCCCTCCTCCAATTCCATTTCTTTAGCCAAGCATCCCTACACCAGGGGCTGCTCCATCTCAGGTGACACTATAAAGCTCAGAGTCTCTAAATGGATCCCATTCACATTTCTATAGCCCCTGTGATGAACGTTGCCCAGATGCCCCCTGCTACTGAACCATCTAGCTGGCAAAAAGCGATCAAGACTTTTAGCCGTCTCAGCCAGATTCCCAGTTTCTCGACCAGTACTCGATTAACTAGGCACCTGGTGCAGCCTCAGTCTAACGGGCCCCTTAAGTTAGCCTTTAGCCCCAAAGCTTGAAATCTCAGTTCTATGGGGATAGTTACAGGTGTGATCGGGCCACTTACCAGGAGATCATCATCATAGTCAGTGTTGGTTAGCTCCTGGCCATCGGTCAGTGGGGTCAGAGTTCCCTCAGGCCATTTTGGTGACAGGGTGAACTCAACGACCTCCACTCCCTTCAGCAGTTTCTCTAGCCTGTGGTAGTGTTTTAGTGGCCTTTCCTGTAGAGATGGGTTTCATTTTCTTGGTCAGGCAATTGGTTTTGTACCCAGCTGCCCTGTGCCCTTCTTGGCCACATATGAAGCAGGCAGTGGAGTGAGTCTGCGAAGCTTGCATCTTGGTCACCTCTTTTCTGGAGGTGATTTTTTTTTCCCATGGCCTTACCACGTGATACTTGTTGCATGCCTGATTGATTTCTACCTCCTCAGCTAGGACGTACCAATAGTGGAGAAATGCAGGGTCTCCCCTCAAGATGCAGGTGTTATATATGACATCATTCAATCCATCCTTGAAACAGCTAAGGAGGATATCCTCCGGCCAGTTGGATAGGTCACAAAATTCCTCGGTGTATTCTGCCACTGCTCGGCAGCCTTGCCTCACAGTCTTGATGTGGTCACTCGAATTGTGGTCAGCTAAGCAATCCTCAAACTGAAAGTGGAGCACTGTCATGAAGCGAAGTTTCTCAGCTCAGGTGCATTTATGTTGTGGAGCATCACCATCCAATGCGCTGCAGCCCCTTCCAGTGCCAGGGGTGAGACTCACTTTGGCACCCTTGGTGGGGATCTCTGACCCATATCCTTGCATGTAAGTCAACACATGGGCCAGGAAGAATCCCAACTGTTAGGGGTCTCCACTGAATTTCATACCAAGGGATGGGGTTTTCAGTCTCGCTGTGCCAGCCCCCCCCCCGGGGTGTTAGTCCTGGCAGGCCCCCTCTGTTCTGCGCCTGCAGCTACCTGCTGTGGTTGCTAAAACTTCTACTGTAGTATCTAGCGACAATAATCTCCCACCATCTTCCTCCTCTTGGGTTTGGCAAATCTCACTAACAGTTAACTTTAATAATGGATTAGCATGCCCTGAGGGTCTGGAAGGCATCCATCATAAATCACATGACTTGCTTCATCAGGAGGTAGGCGTGGTCAGCCCCCCACCTTTTTCCTCCTTAGCCTTGAGCTCTTCTAGCTCTGGTTGCTGCTCACATTGTCGGCTGCCACAACCGCCCCAGGTGAAGGTTATCCCTTTGGCTCTCCCTTCCCAATCATCTTTCTTGCTGATGCTGATGGACCACCTGGGTCTTAATGAGGCTCCCAGTTTGGTGACCTCCTCCATCCACTTGTATAGGTCCAACCCAGGGGGAGCCCTGGAGGAGGCTTCCCCCCAGGATTCCACTTCCTCCTGGTTGCTGCCTTGAGCTGACATTGCTTGCACAGAATCCACAATAGGGCTGGATGCCTCTCCAGGGAGACTGTGGTTGCAGATTCCATGTAATGTAAGGACCTGCCCCAGTTGGTCCCTCAGGAAAGTAAAACTCTTGACTCCATAGAGGTTAATCAAAAAAATTTTTACTGAGAGAAAGTGGCTGCAGAAAAGTCAGGCAGAATCTGAAGGTCCCACACGAAGCATAAAGCAATTCTTTCACTTCTCTTAAACCCAGCCCCCCCTAACTAGTCCACTAGCAGCCAATGTAATGCCACAGGGTTGTTTTGAGAATGCTGAGATGTTGAGTAGATAACGGCTTTAGAACCAGGCTGGAACTGGCTGGGAAGGAGTCTGCTTCATCTCTGAAGACAATCCACCTCCCTAATTCCCAAGCAGCTGCAGCAAAAGCGAAAGCATGCAAGGAATGCCAGCAATCTTCCTTCCCCCCACCACTCCAACCGAATGGCAGGACATCAGGAGCAGACAGTTAGCAATTCCCCCAGTTTCCTGTTGGTTATCTGTTTTCCTTCTATTGTTGTTGTTAGTTGTGAAGTTGTGTCTGACCCATCACGACCTCATGGACAACGTTCCTCCAGGCCTTCCTGTCCACTACCATCTTTTGGAGTCTATTTAAGCTCAGGCCTACTGCTTCAGTGACTCCATCCAGCCACCTCATTCTTTGTCGTCCCCTTCTTCTATTGCCCTCAATCTTTCCCAGCATTAGGCTCTTCTCCAGTGAGTCCTTCCTTCTCATTAGGTGGCCAAAGTACGATTTTCAACTTCAGGATCTGGCCTTCTAAAGCAGGGCTTTTCAACTGGTGGTACGCGTACCACTAGTGGTATGTGACCACCTGGCTGGTGGTACGCGGCATCGCCTTCCTCCCCCCCTGCCGGCCCCCCCACAGCGTCGCCTTCGTCCCCCCTCCTTCACAGCTCGCTTGTTGAAATTGAAAACAAGCTGCTTGGCGACAGCCTGCAGGAACCCTACTGAGGGCGCGCAAAAAGCGCAGGCGCAGAGCAAGGCCCCACTCTCCCCAGGGACTCCTTGTGCAGGATCCGTGTCACCCTTCCCCCCTCTTCTTACTTCAGAAGTAAGTGCGAGCCTGAAGGGAACAGATCCATCCACTCGCAGGTAGGTGTTTGAGACCTCTCGCGTTGCGGCCCTGAGCGCCAACCTCACAACCCCCCATCCTTCTTTTCCCCCTTTTCTCTCTCTCTCTCTATTGTGGCCTCACTCTCTTCCATTTTCTTTTCCTCTTCCCCCCTCCCGCGAGCTTGCAATACCCCTAACAGCCCTCACGTTGCCTCCTGGGGCTCGAGTCTTTTCCCCCCTCCTCTTCCCGAGGTGCCCAGCTTTACGGAGGGGAAAGCAAAGCAGCCAGATGGCAAGGGCCCTCCCGGAGGACTCATCCCGTGGCAGCAGGTGGAAATCGAGGCCCACATTTGTTTTGCTGATGCTGATCAGAACAATGACGGGGGCCAGCTGTGGGCGGGGGAGGCTGCTCCCTTGCTCCAGGCTCCTGAGCTCAGCTCCCCGCACCCCATTCCCGATACCGACCGAACTGGCCACAATGGTGCCGCATACTCAAGCGCCATCCCCCGCCCGGCACTCATTGGCCACTGCGTGCTGCCTGTGGGGCGCAGTGCGGTCTCATCGGGCTGCAGCGGCTCAAGGCGATTGCTGGCGCCTCGTTGGCTCAAGCCGCCTGCCCATGATAGGCATCTGATGGTGACTCGGGGGACACCCATGGGAGGGGGAGGCTGCTCCCTTGCTCCTGGCTCGCTGAGCTCCGCTCCCAATACCGATCGAACATTCCAATGCCTGCATGCTGGCAAACCGATCCAGGCACCGCAGCAGAAGCCGCAAGCTATGGGGGATTCCTGCCGCCAACGGCAGAGCCGGCTACAACAGAGCACCAGGCAGCTGCTTCAACCAAGCACCGACAGCAGCCCTGGGATGCCCTGCCAATTGGTGACGTTGCTGTGCCGCATTCCATGATGCCAGGGAATCCCTGCCGCCGCTGGAGCTGGCCACAATGGACCACCGGCCAGCTGCTCTAACTAGGTGCCGGCAGGCAGTCCTGGGGTGTGCCAGAGTCCCACACGCCACCTGATAGGCTGCTGTCAGCTATTCCTTCTGTGTGGCATTTCTGGTGGCCGGAGTCCCGGCTGCCGGGAAGGCGATCGGCTTGCTCCTTTCCCATCGCCTGCTCTGCCCGGCTCGAGCCTGGCTGGAGCAGCATTGGTACTTCCAAAGGTGGCTGTTTCAAGGTCACACGGGCAGCCCTCGGCCGCTCCTCTCCCCTCTGCACTTCCAAATCGATCCCCAATTGGAGAGAGAGAGAGGGGGGGGAGGAGGGAGGGATGGAGAGAGAGAGGGGGGGGAGAGAAAGAGAGATGGAGAGAGAAAGAGAGGGAAAGAGAGAGGGGGAGAAAGAGGGAGAAAGAAAGAGGGAGAGAGAGAAAGAGAAAGAGGGAGAGAGAGAGGAAGGGAGGGGGAGAGAGAAAGAGAGGGAAAGAGAAAGAGAGGGGGAGAAAGAGGGAGAAAGAAAGAGGGAGAAAGAGAAAGAGGGAGAGAGGAAGGGAGAGAGAGGGAGAGAGAAAGAGGGAGGGAGAGAGAAATAGAGAGGGAGAAAGAAAGAGGGAGAGGAAGAGGGAGAGAGAAAGGAAGAGAGAAATAGAGAGGAAAAGGGAAAAAGAGGGAAAGAGAAAGAGGGAGAGAGAAATAGAGAGAGGGAGAGAGAAAGAGGGAGAGAGAGAAAGGGAGAGAGGGGGAGAGAGAAATAGAGAGGGAGAGAGAGAAAGAGGGAAAGAGAAAGAAAGAGGGAGAGAGGGAGAAAGAAATAAAGGGAAAAATAGGGAGAGGGAGGAAGAGAGAAAGAGGGAGAGAGAGAAAGAAAAGGAGAGAGAAATAGAGGGGGAGACAGAGAAAGAGGGAGAGAGGGGGGAGAGAGAGAAAGAGAGGGAAGGAGAGAGAAAGAGAGAGGGAGAGAGAGAAAGAAAGAGGGAGAGATTAAATTAGTAACATGGTTGTTAAGTGAATCTGGTTTCCCCCATTAACGTTGCTTGTCAGAAGGTTGCAAAAGGTGACATGACCCTGGAACAATGTGACCATCATAAATATGAATCGGTTGCCAAGCATCGAAATGTAAATCACATGACCCTGGGGATGCTGCAACGGTCATAAGTGTGAAAAATGGTCATAAGTCACTTTTTTCATTGCCATTGTAACTCTGAACAGTCACTAAGCAAATTGTTGTAAGTCAAGGACTACCTGTACTTTATCATTTTTTTCCATTTTTTTTGGTCATCAAGTTTTTGACACCTCGCTAGGTGACTGGTGGTACTCGAATGTTTCCATATTCTAAAAGTGGTACAATCGGTGAAAAGGTTGAAAAGCCCTGTTCTAAAGAGCAGTCAGGGTTGATCTCCTTGTCAGAATCCAATTATATTTCATTTCTAGTTATCGACTATGGAAAACCCCATTTCTGCTCTCTCTGGATTCTGTCATACTACGAAGGGGAAAGGGGATGAGCAAAGGGGTTTTATGGCTCTCACTTCCTTCATTAAACTTCAAAGGGACTGAATGTGGATTCTCACCAAGAGGACTGACCATAACAATATGGCCATAACCTTTCATCTACTCCTCTCTGAAGTCTCCCTTTTGCCGGCAGTAAGGGAAAAGGGGNAAGGGAAAAGGGGGGGGGGACAATGCAGCGCCTGGAGTCTGGGAAAAGAGAGGAAGAGGATCGTCACCCGGAAGAAGTGTGGGGTGGGGGGCTGCTTGAAAACACTTAAAACATTGAAGGGTGGGAGAGAATTCCTCAGATCCTGTCTAGCACACCTACAATCATTTTCTCTTAATAAATATGCCTGTTGGAAAAGATATTCCAAGAGTTCTGTATTCTTAAGATGTAAAGTGAGGTGGGTCCTTACATTAGACAGGATCTGCAAAAATAGTCCACCTGGAAGGGAGAACCTTGCCCGGGGACTTTGCAAAAAATACCATGTCAGACAACGGAGCAGGGAAGGGAGAAAGCCCCCCGGAGAGGGAGCCGCTGCCCCGACTGAAAACCTGCCAGACGTCGGGATCTGAGAAGTCAGATTCCTCAAGAGCAGAGGTGGTGAAGATGCGCAACCACAAACCTCAGTAGTCAATGGGCGTTGGAAAGAAAGATGAGTGGGAAAAGAAATCAAGGAAGGTGACCCTGAGACGGGGGCCCACCCAAACAGAATGGAAGCAGGAGATAGGGAAATCTGTACGCAAGCGAAGAGGAAGGAAGCTGGGCACTGCACTCGAGCTGGATCCTAGAGAAAGCTATCAACTTTTTGAAGAGAACCCTCAGCTCCCTAGGAGAGGAGAATTCTGAGCCCTACGGCCACACCAGCTCCTGGAGCCGCAACTGGAAAGACACTGAGGGGGAAGTGGAAACTGCAGCCCTGGGGATGTCCGCTGATCTAGTAGTCCCCACTCCCTGCCAACCCACAGATGGTGATCTGGATGGAAGGCAATATCACCAACAGCAAAGGCACCGATCCATTCAAAGACTACTGCCACTGGATGTGAGATTCAAGGGGGAGCCAACACGCTTGGGATTTTTCCTGACCCAAGTCCTCAGCTACATGGAGGAATATGGGTGGCACATCCCCAACGACAAAGCCCCGATATCAGGATCGTGCAATCTGCTCTGGACGGGTCGGCCGCAGATTGGGTGGTGAACTTGCACGACTCCAATGCCCCAGAGCTAAACGACTTCAACCGTTTCATGTCCTCTCTGAGAAGGCAATTTGAGGACCCCCTGGCTGATCGCAAAGCCCACAAAAGGATCAAAACGATGAGGCAAGGCAAACGCACGGTAGCCGAATATACACAAGAATTCCAAGCCATTGCCAGCCAACTGAACTGGCCAGAAGACATCCTCCTTAGCCATTTCAAAGATGGACTAAATTATGACCTATACGATGCTTGCCTGCCCCAAGGAGACCCACACCAACTTGACGAATGGTACGTCCTGGCAGAGGAAGCAGAGGTCGACCTACTGAAGAGGCACCGCTGAGGAAAACAATGGAGCCGCTCACTGCCTGAGTTGACACGTGAACCAGGGAAGCCATTGGCTATGGCCAAGAAGCAAACGGGGTGTTTCAAGTGCGGGAGAGAGGGGCATCAGGCTGTAGAATGCCACTCAAAAGCCCCCCAGCACAACCCAGACAGATCACCAGCCAGCAAATCCGGGAAGTCTCCAGCTAAGCCAAAAGAACCTGCCATGAGAATGATGGAGGCTGTGGAATCCCCTACCTCTGCTCATCGAGGGGAAAGAACTCCAGCCTACACCGTAGGGCCAGTGGACACCTCAGACGACAGCTCGGAGGGCGAACCCCTGGTAAGTGGACCCATCACACCCATCCTCAAGACAGTGACTTTGTTCATTCCCCCCCATGCACGAAGCTGTCAAGGTGAAAGCCTTAATAGACTCTGGCTGTACCCGCTGCCTCATTAGCCCAACGCTAGTGGGAAACCTGGGCATTCCATCGAGGAGACTGGAACAACCAATCTCATTTGGCCAGTTAAATGGGTCCATAGCTGGGGGGGGTACCAGCTTCCCTAGCCACTTTACCAATCTACCTCTCCCTGAACAAACGTGAGGAAGACATAACGTTTGTAGTAACCTCAGGCATGGAATGCCTGATGATCCTAGGGATGGAATGGTTAAAGAAATGGAACCCCTAGCTGAATTGGAGGGCGGCAGAAATCAATTTCCCGAAAGGGGATCCTATGGACTTAAAACCCCAAGGGAATCTACCAAAATTAAGAACGGAAAAAGCATCCATGGGAGAGGAAAAGGGGCTACCAGAAATACCAGAGGAATACAGAGATCTTGCTGAAGTTTTCAGCGAGGAGAGGGCAGATGAGCTTCCCCACCACCACCTCCAATCATGGTGGAAGGCGAACAACACTTCGAGATAAAGGAAATCCTAGATTCTAGGAGATATCATGGGGCAACTCAATACCTAGTAGCATGGAAACACCTCCCTGCCTCACAAAACGAGTGGGTCCATAAACATCATGTCAGAGCCCCAAAGCTATTAAAGAAGTTTCATACAGAGTATCCTAACAAGCCAGACTAACTTTTATACCTGTTTTGTTTTCTTTACAGGTGGATCTCTCTTATTTTTAAGGGGGCAGGATGTCAGAATCCAATTATATTTCATTTCTAGTTATCTACTATGGAAAACCCCATTTTTGCTCTCTCTGGATTCTGTCATACTACGAAGGGGAAAGGGGATGAGCAAAGGGGTTTTATGGCTCTCACTTCCTTCATTAAACTTCAAAGGGACTGAATGTGGATTCTCACCAAGAGGACTGACCATAACAATATGGCCATAACCTTTCATCTACTCCTCTCTGAAGTCTCCCTTTTGCCGGCAGTAAGGGAAAAGGGGGGGGGGACAATGCAGCGCCTGGAGTCTGGGAAAAGAGAGGAAGAGGATCGTCACCCGGAAGAAGTGTGGGGTGGGGGGCTGCTTGAAAACACTTAAAACATTGAAGGGTGGGAGAGAATTCCTCAGATCCTGCCTAGCACACCTACAATCATTTTCTCTTAATAAATATGCCTGTTGGAAAAGATATTCCAAGAGTTCTGTATTCTTAAGATGTAAAGTGAGGTGGGTCCTTACACTCCTCTAGGACTGACCAGTTTGATCGACTTGCAGTCCAGGGGACTTGGAGTCTTCTCCAGCACCATAGATCAAAGGCCTCAATTCTTTTGCGCTCAGCCTTTCTTATGGTCCAACTTTCACAGCCATACATTGCAACTGGGAAAACCATGGCCTTGACTATACATACTTTTGTTGGCAGGGTGATGTCTCTGCCTTTTAGTATGCTGTCTAGATTTGCCATAGCTTTCCTCCCCAGGAGCAAGCGTCTTTTAATTTCTTGGCTGCAGTCCCCATCTGTGGTGATCTTGGAGCCCAGGAAGATAAAATCTGTCACTATTTGCCTTTTGGTACTGTCCATGGGGTTTTCATAGCAAAGATACTGGAGTGGGTTGCCATTTCCTTCTCCAGTGGATCACATTTTGTCAGAACTCTCTGCTGTGACCTGTCCATCTTGGGTGGCCCTGCACGGCATAGCTCATAGCTTCATTGAGTTACGCAAGCCCCTTCGCAACGACAAGGCAATAATCCATGAAGGAGTTTCCTTCTATATCTTTGTCTTAATCATTTATGAAGATGTTGAAAAGTACTGGGCCTAAGATAGAGCCTAGACTAGAGGTCCATTGCATGGCTCCCTCCATTTAGAAGTAGTTCCATTGAAGATTACATCTTTAGTACAGTTGGTCAGCATGTTGTGAATCCATATGGTGGTAATGCTAACAATCCCACATTGTTCTATCTTACCAAGAAGTGAGCTATGATCTACTTTGTCAAACACCTTATTGAAGTCTAAGTAAACTATGCCTACAGCATTTCCTTGATCCACTGCTTTAGTCACTTTGTCAAAGAAGGCAATAAGGTTTGTTTGGCATGAACTGTTTTTAACAAACCCATGCTGGCTTGTAGTAATCAATTTATTCATTTCTAGGTGCTTGCAAATCTGCTGCTTGGTTCTCTTTTCCAGGATTTTCCCAGATATTGATGTCAGACTGATTGGTCTGTATTTTCCTAGATCTCAATTGCTTTCAGCAGTTCCAAAGCAGCTTTTTTTTTAGCAGTACTTCTAATTCTGTATAATTTAGTGGCCTTTATGTGCTTTCCTTGTTTTAAAATTTTAAAAATGTTAAAGATTTAGAATTTTTTTAAAAAAGAAATCAAATAAAAAATGTCTCTCAGCTCCTCGTTATAGTAAAAGGATATATAAAAATTGTAAGTTTTCAATTGTTTTGAGCAGTTCCAAAGCAGAGTCTTGTTTTTAGTAATATTTCTAATATTGTCTAATTCTGTATAATTTAGTGCCTTTTAGGTCTCTTCTTTTTAAAAATATTTTAAAAATCTAAAGCAGAGGTCCCCAACCTTTTGGGCACCAGGGACCGCTTCCATGAAGAGAGGTTTTTCCACGGACTGGAGGGTGCGTGGTTTTGTGTGCTGTCTGCATCCCATGGATGGGGCTTTGCTTATTTGTGAGGACCAGTTGCTGGCATGCCGCGGCCCAGTACCGGTCCACGGACCAGGGGTTGGGGACCCCTGATCTAAAAGATTTAGAATTTATTTTTTTAAAAAATAAAATATTAAATATTTTTTAATAGAGGTTTATGAAGGATTTTATTTTAAGACAATAAATTGATCTATTTTTTTAGTCTGGATTCCGTTTTTCTTTTAAAGATTTTACTAATTCTAAAAATTAAAGAACTTATTTTTTTTAAAAAAATGAAATGTTATTTAAAATTCATTCATTTATTTATAAAATTGGGTTTATGCAGGGTTTTATTTTTTGACAATATTTGAATTCCTTCCATTTTTTGGAAATTGATTTTTTGCTCTATTTTGAGATTAATGCTGAAATAATACTTTAAAAAGTTAATCCTCTGCTCCCTCTTGTGGCTAGTCTTGAAATAAAACAATCTGTACCATAGATGGAAAAAAAAGAAAAAATGCAAAGAAAAAAAATCAGATTGCAGTTAATGTAAGAGTATAAAAAAATAGTAAAATGTTCTTTTTCCTGCATTGCCATCCTCCTTCTCCCTTTTTTTCTCTCTCAGTTATTCCACTGATTTATTTTAGCTTTTGCATTATGGGTTTATATTTTGGTACTTTCTGCTGCACCGATGCAGTTGCTGCCATTCTCAGCCATAGGACTACACATCCCACTGACATCCTAATGCCATTCCTTCTTCTTCCTTTGCTTTTTAAACTTTATTTTAACTCTACTTTTCCTCCTCTTTCTTCTCTATATTCTAAGGGCTTCACTGCATCCACTGCCACTGTTGCTACCAGTCAGCTGCTGCCACTGCTGGCTGTTGTTGCCAACACTACTGCTGGTTAAGCCTGCTATCACTATTGCCAATTGTGCCCAACACTGATGCTACTGATTGCACTTACTGCCATCTTTCCCACATCTTTCTTTTCCTTCTCCTGTCCTCCTTCTTTTTCTTCTCCTTCTTTTACTTCTTTAAATTTTAATTAAGTTAATCTTCTCCTTCCCCTCTTCTGAAGAACCGTACTATGTCACTGCTTTCATCCACTGTGTGCAATGTTTCTCCAGCCACCCTTCTTTTTTCTTTTCTTTTCTTTTCCTTCTCCTTCATTTACTTCTTTAATTTGCTTGAACATTAACTCTATTCCTTCTCCACCTGTTTTTATCTGCTGTGATGGAGTGCTGTTGCCACCATCTTCACTCATATGATAAAACACTCATAGAACATATTCCAAATTTGTGTGTTTGTATCATTCATGTCAGATTTGATTCCTGATTCCTGCCTAGACTAGTCTCTGCAGGTTTTTTTTTACTTCAAAAATAGCTTGCCATTGCCTTCTTCATAGGGCTCAGAAAACATGACTGGCCCAAGATCACCTAATTGGTTTCATGCCTAAGTTGGGATGAGAAATCATAGTCTCCTGGTTTCCAGCCTGGTATCTTAATACTGCATCAAACTGGTTTTATATTCCAAAGTGTCTATGATATAAATATAAATACTAATTATTTTGGTACTTAACAAAATCCCTCATTAAGTGATTTTTAAGCTTCAAAGGAATTCCTAATAGCAGAGGATATATGTAGCTCAGGGTTGAACTATAGAGGCCTTGGAGCTTTCCAAGCTCGGTTGTCTGCTTGCAAATGTTTTATCAACTGACTAGGTAACATTTTCAGCACTAGAAGACAGTGAGGTTTGCTCTCTGTTTATATAGGTAGTCTTCAACTTACAACCATATATTTAGTGACCATTCAAAATTATAGTGGCACTCAAAAAAGTGACCATTTTTTACACTTACAACCATCAGCTCCCATGGTCACATGATCAAAATTTGGATGCTTGGCATCTGGCTCATATTTATGATGGTTGCAGTGTCCTGGGTTCACATGATCACTTTTTGCGACCTTCTGACAAGCAAAATCAATGGGGAAGCCAGATACACTTTACCACCGTGTTGCTAACTTAACAACTGCTGCAAGAAATGGACAAAATTCACTTAACAAACATCTCACTTAGCAACAGAAATTTTGGGCTCGATTGTGGTCATAAGTCAAGGACTATTGTATATATTAGTTTGCCCTATCAGTGTGGCTGGGTATGGACAATTATATTGTCAGTGAGATATATATAATAATCAGCAGCATATAATTATCAAGCAATTTTGAGATCTCTGAGGAATAGTGGTAAATAAAAAGCTAAAACTGAGGTTTAATGAATCCTATTTAACATTCCTTCATTTATTCAAACTAATATTATGCTTTATCAAGTATCTCTAGGCAACATGTATAGAAAAACAAACAACTAAATGCAAGTAGGTTAAGAAACAGAGTCATGTCAAAAAGTTTACAATAAACAGATACCATATTTGTTCAAATAGTTGCCACTAGCAAAAATCACCATATCCTCTGACGTGGATGGATAGGATTTGTTTCTCCATTATACCAAAATTGGTATGTTTTTTGTTAATAATAATATTATAAAATAATATATTTTATATCCTTTTCCCACAATCAGTTCCCAATAAGAAAAAGAGTGGAAGCATAGTTAGATGTATCTGGCTGGGAAATACTGAGGGAGACAAGTGTCATGTATGCCAGACTTGCCCTTCCCTTCCCCCCCTCTCCCCATTCAATCAAGCCAAGATCCTTGCTTTTTCCCTTCTCTTCCTTCCTTCCCCTTTGAACCAATTCTTCCTGAGGGTCATTCATGTCAAGTGGTCTGATTTCAGAAAAGTGCCCTGCTCGACCATCACAGATTTTGATGAAATTTTGTGTGAACATGCACACATGTCCCCAATGAACATTGGTAAAGTGTTATGTTTGCCGATACAATACCTGCGGAGATATAGTCATTTGTTTGACCCCATACTGCAGCCTTCTACAGTATGACTCTGAGATTCCAGCAACTTTGAGACATAATATCTCTGGCAATATTTTGTTGAGAAAAACAAAACTTGGCCATCTTGTACAACTTTTTGTGCTCTATTAAAAAATAATAATAAAAACATTCTCATGAGCAATCTCCATCTAGATAATTTGGAGCAAAGTTGTCTGAAAATATTGCGGCTCAAAAAAAGTTTAAAGTTTGGCTTTTTGTATCTCTGGAAGGAAACAACACAAGGTTTTCAAATATAAAATTTCATTCTCCTACTGCTTTCCAATAGTTTACAATAGTTTACAAATTGAGTATAAAGTTGACTTTTTTGTAAAAACACCAAAGATAGGGTATTTTCAGTCTGCTTTTACAAAAAAAGACCTTCTGGAAACTCTGTTAAATCATTCTCATTAGAAACAGCATGTTTCAAACCCCCTAAAAAAATAGGGTTGGTTTTTCATCACTGATGTATAAAGCCCTAAATATAGGGACAAAGTTGAGAAACCCACCCGTGGCTGGTGTTGCACAGTTATTGGGGGTGCCCCCTATGGTGATGGGGTTACTGGTTCAAGTGCCTGAACTGGTAGTGACAATGTCACTATGGACCAACACAATATAATAGTAGTAATGATGTCTATATAAAACAAACAAGACAAAAAAATGTTAGAATACATGTGACGTTGCCATAGCAATGTCCTCAACTTTGTCCCTATTTATAGGGCTTTATATGTCAGCGATGAAAAACCAACCCTATTTTTTTAGGGGGTCTGAAACATGCTTTCTAATGAGAATGATTTAACAGAGTTTCCAGAAGGTCTTTTTTTTGGTAAAAGCAGGCTGAAAATACCCAATTTTTGGTGTTTTTACAAAAAATTCAACTGTATACTCAAATTCAACTGTATATTCCAAATTATCTAGATGGAGATTGCTCATGAGAATGTTTTTATTATTTTGTTTAATAGAGCACAAAAAGTTGTACAAGATGGCCAAGTTTTGTTTCTCTCAACAAAATATTGCCAGAGATATTATATCTCAAAGTTGCTAGAATCTCAGAGTCATACTGTAGAAGGCTGCAGTATGGGGTCAAACAAATGACTATATCTCCGCAAGTATTGCATTGGCAAACATAACACTTTACCAATGTTCACTGGGGACATGTGTGCATGTTCACACAAAATTTCATCAAAATGTGTGATGGTTGAGCAGGGACCCCCAGACCACTTGACATGGAATGACCCCTGAGTAATCATGTTTCAGTGTACCCATAAATTAAATTATCTCCTCTTTGTTCATCCCATGGACATAGCCTTTAGAACAGCAATCCTTTAGAAACAAGAATAAATAAAAATAACAAAAAATATTTAAAGAGTTACTTCCAAATGTCATCACAAGTAGCAATCTAGGATTGTGTTTCTAATGCTTCACTATCCATGGGAGTTGCAAGTGTAAGAGTAGACACTAGAATATGGCAAGTTCTGTTACACTACTGGTTGAAGCTGACACTTCCCTATAAGTTTAGCTCCACTGATAATAGAAGAGAGATTTCAAAGTGGATGCAAACAAGCACTTTGCAACAAGCTCTCTCACTAGGATTTCCCCCCACTTAATGTTTTTGGATTATAAACAAAAAGAGTAACACTTAAGCAATGTCTATTTGACACAGACTGACACTTGGATGCTGGTAATACAACTTGGGTTTTTACAGCAGATAGCAGAAGATACACCAGCTCTGTATCTTACACCACTTAACGTATCTCTGGCACCAGCTATATACATTCCAAGCAATTAACAATAGAATAGACTGCCTTCAGAAGCTGTGGGTGCTCCATCACTGGAGGCTTTCAAAAAGAGATTAGACAACCATTTGTCTGAAATAGTATATGGTCTCCTGCTTGAGCAGTGAGTTGGACTAGAAGATTTCCAAGGTCTCTTCCAACTCTATTATTCCATGTTCTATGTTCAAAATTGGCAGATAATATTGGATATTACAATTATGTGACTATGGCTTACTATGTGGCTTACATATTTAAAAAAAATATCCAAAAATTAGACTCAAAACCCCTATATAGCCTATGTTAATCCACTTGTCTCTAAAGATCAAAACAAAAAACATTGCAATGTTTTTTGAAAATAAAGTTGTTGGGTTTTAAGGTAGTTCTCACTTAATGATGATAACTGGGAACAGCAACTCTATTGCTAAGTGGCATGTCATAAAATATAATATCACACACTGACTTACAGTGGCCATGTTGGGTGAATCCTACACAGTCTCAACATCCTATGGTCATGTGATCACCATTTGTAACCTGCCAGCTTTCCCATTGACTTTGCTTTTCAGAAGCTGGCAGTAAAGGTTGTAAATGACAATCAGTGACAGTGGGATTCCCGTGAATGTTGTAATTAAAAACAGGTTTCCAAATCCCAAATTGCAGTCATGTCACTGCAGAGAAGATTCAACAAGTACAATTATAAGGAATGGTCATTAGTTGCCCGTCATTCAGCATCATTGTAACTTTGAACAGCTGCTCAACAAGTGGTTGTTCAACAAGGACTTTTTTTTAACTGCATCAATCAGAATTGGACAAAATACTCTAGATCATATGGAAGAGTTCCAGCAATATTATGAAAGATATGTGAGGTTAGTACTCAAAGGAGAGCAATAATTTTTGTATCTTTGGATTGGAAATTACTTTTAAACCCATTCCTTCTCAGAGGCTGAATAGAACTAGTGTAAGATTTACAGTGATATGAAGTTGAAGACAACTCAGGGTGGAGAAGTGGAATCTACAAAAGAAAAAACTAGTTGTGGTGGAAGGGAAAAGAAAGTTAATTAATATGTCATGCAGCTTCTCTTAGGGAAATGAATGCATTCACCAACCAAAGTGATAAAAGTTTGCCAGAATTCACAGCAATAGCTATGCTGCCTGGGGATCTCTGGAATTTAACTGTTGGATTCTTATGCCAGAATAAGAACAGTTTGAGTTTCATTCCTTTACACTGGGACACAAATTATATACCTTTTTTCAAGGAATGACAGGTAATGCAGAATAGTAATTAAAGAAATCCCCAGTTCAAAATTTGACTCTAGTGAACTCATTAAATGGACCCAAGCAAGTCATTGTATTTTAGCCTTAGACTTCCCATCTGTAACAGAAACATAGTAATATTTGGTTACATTATAGATATAGGATTTTCCTAGATAAATATTTTACATTAAGTGCTTTGAACATGTTAAATTATTAAATGTTTGCAAGTCTTATCAAAATGGTCTTAGGGCAACTCAAAACAGACAGCTTGGATGTTAACATATACAGTACTAAATTAGTGTTTGGCATTACAATCAAACATGTTGTCAAGTTGATCTTTTACTTTCTTCTTATACTGAGACCAAACTAACAGAGCAGAAGCTTTCACATACATTGTGTAGCTAACTGCAAATTAGTAGCATGCACAAATTTTGAAAAACTGAGTGAGTTTAAGTATGGTTTATTAAAGCATCCAACTTCAAACCATAGATTATGAAGCCTGACTCAATAATCCATAATAATTCAATTTGAGTAGCATGCCAAATTATGATTAAATAGAAAATGGAACTGAACCCTTCTAATTTAATTGTACAGCCTCCAAGCTACAAAAAAACTAGAAGCAAGTATAGACAACCTAGAATTACTCAACTGCAGAGTATATATCAGGTAATATTTCATTTTCAAACAACCCCTTGGTCTATAAATTGCACATATTTTATGAGTTAGAATTTGTAAAGCTTTGCTATGATCAGAGAATTGAGGATGTAGTTGACAGTGACTGAAATATCAATCATTGTTAAATACAAAGTTATTGCTGAATAAACAAAAGCTTTTGATTTCCTAATCAACTTCTTCTAGAATTCATTCAGAAATATCACACTATAGAATCTGATTCTATTAATCACCATGGAAACTATTGTGATGTCACAGAAATTAAATTAGGGCATCACTGGATGAATCTAAAAAAAAATATTGAATACAAAGGATCAAAGCTTCAGTTTGAACAATGCCTTGGTAATTTTGAATGGGAAAAGACTTGTAAAAGAAACCTTGAATTTTAAAACCAATTTTGAGAAAAATGAGAGAGAAAAAAATCCATCAGTGCAATAAGTTATCTTCATACTCATTTTATCAGGATCTGGTGCAGGGTACATCCAGTTTACAGGATCTTTCTAAAAATCCTACTATGCATTTTTATCAAATAAAATATAAGAAGCTGGTTGAATAATACTAGTTTACCACTGCTATATTTGAAAGAATGCAAAAAAAGAAATAGAAAGAAATCACTATCTAAAATATTTTCCAACTATAAGGCATTAAAATTATTCTTGTTCTTTTCTTCCTGTAACCATGGTACCTTAATTTCACTATGTGCAAGAACAGCTGCTTAAAAGCAAAGATTCCAAATTTATACAAGATTTCCATATAATGCAACATGAAATCTACCACCATTTCCACTTCGATAAAATTAACTTTAAAGAAGCACAATCCTCGTGTCAGATTAGTGTTAAGTGGACTTTAACAATGTGGTATGCTCGAACAACCAAGTTATTTCCACTAATTATTTGTTTACATGGAAATCTGACTCTGCTATATATTGAAATATAAGTCCACACTGCTGCAATATGCCCCCCCCCAAAAGAAGTCATCCAGCAGAACTGTATATATTACAATATATGATCAAATTCCCATTAATGTCATGGAAGAAGTCAGATATATAATGCTTATTTCCACCTAAAAGATTGGCAGCATACAAATCCAAATATTTAACTGCATATATGTGCTCATAAAATGTGTCTGATTGGTAGGACTGTCATGCATATATCAATATTATATTGTAGCCGTCTTTTTTTATTTACGAAACATCTCCTAAGTTACTTAAATGCTTGTTAAATGCTTATATTTTTATTATATTTTTACTGGTAGGAATTCTTTTCATATAATCATATACAATTACAATAATTCATATACTGTAATAAACAGATTACCCCAACAAAGTATTCCATTTCATTATTGTTGGAAATTCAGATTTTTAACTTAACTTCTTTTCTGTATTCCTTCATACCTAATCCTATGAGAGGATGATGCTCCACTAGGGCCCAGCTGTTGTCATCCACACAATGACTTTTGTAAACGAGCAACTGGCAGAGATCCCGAACTGTCGTATCTGCTAAGATCTCAACTACCTTGCAAGTCCCATCTTCACTAAAAACCTTTATATCCTGCAATAGAAAAAATGATACACTTTATTGACAGCAGCATTATATTCCAAAAAACATAAGAAAAAATACTGTACATAATTGATATTGGGCACATTTTGGGATATTATAATGAACCTCTATACCCTAGTACAGTGGTGGCGAACCTATGGCACGGGTGCCAGAGGCGGCACTCAGAGCCCTCTCTGTGGGCATGCGCACTGTCGCCCCAGTCCTAGACCTTCAGCTGGGTTTTATAAAACCTTTTTGCTTTAGGCCTCCGCCGTTGTGTACAAAAAAAAAAGGTTCAATCAATCAGTCAATTTAACTTCTTGCGGGGAAAAAAAAGATCTTGCAAAGTTGGAATTGATTGATTGAACTTTTTAGTCCTACCCAGTCTGCTGTTACCACCATAGCCACGCCCACCCAATGGGCCACATCCACCCAATGGGCCACACCTACCCGGCACCCGACGATGCATAAGTGGGTTTTGGGTTGCAGTTTGGGCACTCGGTCTCTAAAAGGTTCGCCATCACTGCCTTAGTACAATAAAATGCTGCCTCTTAGGCACCGTTCAGAGTAAGTCTATTTGAACAATTTATCTGATTTTGGGATCATAGGAAGGAAAGCTATAAAGAACACATATTACACCTTACATACAATATATCTTTGCATCTTTTCTAGAAAACCAACAAGCTAGGAGTCTCAGAAAAATGAGTTCTTACAACTATGTTAATATGAATATTAAGTATAATACTAGAGATTCAAACAATTGGCAGAGTTGGGGAGGGGGCAAGATTAATCACATATTCTCCACTTCATGATTTTTTGCCTGGAGCATTTTAACACTCAAAAACATAAAATAAAAAATCATCAATTAAAACACAACTATTTTATTAGTATTAAGTCTAATTTGGAACTGAAATTATTTAAAACAGTTACAAGCACCAGTTACACTTCTTCCATGTTCGTATCACAAAATCCCATCCTATCTTGCAACTAAATATACTAATAATTGACAAGAATAAAAATAATTAAGATGAGATTGTAGTCTGCTGGGAACCTATGAATCTTCATTAAATGGGTCATTCCCATTACCAATTAATATTGTTTTAATCAGTAATAATAAATAGTGTTAACCCTGCAAAAAGTATCCCATTCACAAATTTAACTTTACATTAAGATTTAATACAGATTTAACCCTGTATTAATTTCATATTCTGATTTGGGGAAGGAGAGATGAAAAGAAAACATTTTACCTCACCAGTATGCACAAAGCAGCAGTCAGGAGAACAAGATGGCATTCTAAAATATAGATTTCTTGTTCAGAAAGATTGTTTTCTACTTCTTCCAGCCCTTTGAAATTCCAAGCTCAAGCAACTCAGGTTATTTCAATGGTTATTTCAGTGTCAGCAAGCCTGGTGGTGTGTGCATCATTTTCTGGAGGAAGCAAAACTTCCCTCAAAGGATTACACACAATCTTTTAAACAGTGAATCAAACCACACTGTACAGACCAATCCTAGCCCTTTTTGTGACTGATGTAATAATTTCCACAGAACTCGCAAACATCCAAATTATGACCCCAGGAAGAATTTTTGTCCTTTATGACCACCCACGTGCATTTTAAAAAAAGAATAGCACACAGTCCAGAAATCATTTGCCAGGATCACCAAATTTTAAAAGAGCCAAAGTCTGTACCCAAACCGGACTGGCTCCTTGAACTGCTGGTTTGTTTGCCAAATCCCTCTCCAGCTGATGTCATTTGTTTGCAAGTTAAGCCCCTGAACTTCTCCAAAACTTTTAATGCTACTACTTACACACACACACACACACACAAAACAGGCAAGATCATTCCCTCCCTCTCTGCTTCTCTGAAGCTTAATAATGGCTTTCAAAGAGAGCTGAGGAGCTCTCATAAATTCAAAAGCTTTACCTGTCCTTTCCATTTGAACTCTTGTGTAATGCAGTATATTTAAGTAAGGGAGCCCATGGTGCCATATTAATGTAATGCCAATTCTCCACTCACTTTTGAATTAGCAGCACAGAGTAGCATGGAAAGGCATGATTAGGGAGGAGTTAAAATTTAAATGTGAAGGAAAAAAAACATGACTCAAAACCGGTGCATTCAGGAAATAGCATCTTCTTACAAGCAGGATGAATCAGCTCTTTCAGAAGGGGGCAGGGGAATCCCTATTAATGCAACTCCAAAAAGTAATCTAAAATTCCTACATATCTCAAAACAAAATAAAACAAACCCACCCTAGCCTAGAAATAAAGACAGACCTCAAAGTTTTGTGAATACATTTTTAGCCTCTTTTTTAAACCAGGATCTACAGGGAGAATATTTCATAGTCAACTGGTTACAACCCAAGTAAGAAAGGTTCAACTACTTCAATGAAATACATGCATTGTGTGTAGTCATTGCTGTGGGCAGCTAAAGAACAAATGTGTTTCCTGAAAAATCTGTTCATTAGCAGCAGCAGCAAACATCAGTAGCCTCCTTTTAGTCCCCTTCCTTCCCTTATGTGAATTCATTTCAGAAGGGTGACCAGATAAACTTAATACAGGGGGAAGAACCCAATATTTTATAGAACTTTAAAGTAAACAACAGATTATGTCATACATCTAGATATAATCTAATAAAATCAACTGCTGGTCAAATTTTCCTTTATAAATTACATATGAATAAAGTTTTTTACCACAGGGAATCAGAGAGATGAAAAAGAGATTCCCAAAATACAAAACATGTTATACCTACTGTTTCCTAATCCTTATGTTACTGCAAGCCGCTTGCAAATATTATCTATCACATTTACTAGGCTGAGAAAGTGGCTATCTAGTGAGGTCACAGCTGAGAAAAGTTTTAATTCAGGATTTCACAGTATACTCATTCTTTCACTAAATCTCAAGGGAATTATGTGGACTTTTGTAGAGGACTTTAGCTACTATTGCTTCGGAGCTAAAATATTGTTGGAATCCTGCTATCTTTATGAGAATTGTAGCAGCTAATATAGACGTACAATAAGTAGTACAAGAAATTTCCTTAACTGGACTGCAGGTTGTGCTTCATCTGTTACACAGGAAGTAGGCAGTACATAAAGCAGTATACTTAGATTTTAGTAAGTCATTTGACAAAGTAGACCATAATCTACTTCTTGGTAAGCTAGAAAGAGGTGGAATAGACAACTAGTGTGCAGCAGCAGCCAAAAAAGCGAATACAATCTTGGGTTGTATAAACAGAGGCACAGAATCAAGATCATGCGAAGTATAAGTACTGTTTTATAAAACCCTAATAAGATCACACCTGGAATACTGCAACCAATTTTAGTCACCATACTACAAAAAAGATGTTGAGACTTTGGGAAAAAATTCAGAGAATAGCAATTAAGATGATCAAAGGCCTGGAGACTAAAACATATGAAGAACAGCTGCAGGAATTGGGTATAAGGATCTGCCTCAACTAGATCTCCCAAGGAAGCAGAACTCTTGAAACAGGCATTGTTTCAAAAGGAGCTTTTATTGAGAGTTAGTGATAGCAGGAAAGCAAAGCAAGATCTGAGGATTTTGCATGTGAACGGTTACATCAATATGCCCATACAGATCTCTTCCTCCCAATGTCCAATCGTCCATTTGAAATCCAGCCAATCCATAGGAAGTAGTTGTTTTGAAAACCTAGTGATTTAGCGCCCTTCTCAATATCTCTCAGTTTCATTTCCCAATGGTCCTAGGCTCCGTTGTCTGGAGATAAGACAGATATTTTCAGACTATATTCCTTTCACACAGAGGAAGGGCAAAGCAGAGCAAGGCAGATCCATCTGTATGACAACTATTTAGATATTTGAATACTGTTAAAAGAACTCTCTTTAACTGTATTGCTGTAGGCTAAACATATTCAGATCTTGTAACCATTTTTCATAGGGTTTGGTTTCAGTTCCTTCTTCTTGATAATTCCCTAAATTTGTGCCAATTTAGCAACTGTTTTGAACCATGATTCCCCAAAGAGACATGAGCCTATGTAGAGCTTTTTGTTTTTTAAAAAAATTATTTCAGCTAAAGAAACACATTCCAGTTTTGTGTCATCTTAAAAGCAACTCTTGAATTACGTTATCCAATTTCTGAATCATTGTTGAACAACACTAGACCCAGGGCATAATGTGGTACTCCACTCAGCACTTCTCTCAAAACTGAACTGGAGCTATTAATAACTGGGAGGCTAGCAAATGAATGGAAAAGCCTGAAGAATATCTTTGGCTACAGCAGACCTCCTTTCCTTACTGAAGAGAATTGGCAACTAAGCAGATGAACCTGAATGTGTTCTACTGTAGGTCTGAGAGGAGATTACCATCAACTATTGCTACCCTCCCAATTTCAGATACATCAGTGATAGCCAAATCTGCTATACCTATCTCCATCGCTTCAAGCCCCTCATGTCTGGTGATCTTAGAAAAAGATGTGTGATGTCTATTTCATAAACAAGAGATCAGAAAAGCACCAGGCCCAGAAGGAGTAACTTCTTGCTTGAAAACCTATGCTGATCAACTGGCCACCATCTTCACCTGCATCTTTAAATCACTGAAGATGTGTTATGTTACTTTTTGATTCAAATGCGTTATCATCCCAGTTCCCAAGAAACCCTCCATCAATGAACTGAATGACTACAGACCGTCTGTAGTTATGAAGACTTTTGAAAAGTTAGTCCTGACCCACCTGAAAATCATCACTGATCTGCTGCTAGACCCCTTGCAATTTGTCTACTGCACAAATAGATCAGCAAATGATGTTTTCAATATGGCATCGTACTACATATTGCAACATCTTGAATCCCCAGGACCTATGCAAGGATCCTTTTTGTTAGACTTCAGCTTGGCATTCAAACATCATTCCAGAAATTCTTCACTGTAAACTGATCCAGTTAGATGTGCCTGTCCATACTTGTAGGTGGATTGTAAGCTTTTTGATGGGAGGCAACAGGTGAAGCTAGGAAAAATCACATTGAATATATGAACAATTAGCACAGGTGCTCCTCAGGGCTATGTGCTCTCTCCATTACTCTTTCCTCTCTATCCAATGACTGCATCTCTAAGGATCCCTCTGTTAAAGTATGGTTTGCAGATGATACAACAGTCGTTAGTCTCATTCGAGACTGTGATGAGTCTGCATATAGAGTTGAATATCTGGCCCTGTGGTGTAGCTAGAACGATTTGGAACAGAACATGCTTAAAATTGTAGAGATGAGAGTGGATTTCAGAGGAGCCCTCCTATTTCACCATCTCTTACTATATTGAACAGCACAGTATCGACAGTAGAGTCCTTCAAGTTTTGGGGTTCTATATAATCTCCCAGGATTTGAAATGGACACAAAACATTAGAACCATCATTAAAAAGGCACAACAAACAATGTTCTTCCTGCATCAACTCAGAAAGTTTAGACTGTCCCAGGAGCTGTTGATACAATTATTGAGGAATTATTGAGTGTCATTTGTACTTCTGTAACAGTTTGGTTTCGTACAGTAACCAACAGGACAGGTACATACTTCAATGGATAGTTAGGACTGCAACCAGCCTGCCTTCCATTGAGGACTTGTATATTACAAGGGTCAAAAAGAGGGCTGAGAAAATATCTACAGACCTCTCATATCCTGGACATAAACTGTTTCGACTCCTC
Organism: Protobothrops mucrosquamatus; assembly: GCF_001527695.2. Classification (NCBI taxonomy): domain Eukaryota; kingdom Metazoa; phylum Chordata; class Lepidosauria; order Squamata; family Viperidae; genus Protobothrops; species Protobothrops mucrosquamatus. The sequence continues at coordinate 83,406 of NW_015386738.1, read as the reverse complement.
CTCTCAGGATGCTACTACAGCGCATTGCATGCCAAAACAACTAGACACAGACAGTTTTTCCCCTCATGCCATCACTCTGCTGAACACCTAATTCCCACAGTACTGTCTAATATCTAAGTATATTTGTCCATATGATATGGCTGTATTATTATTATTGTTGTTGTTGTTGTTGTTGTTGTTGTCAAGGCTGCTAACATCGGATGTTCTTGCTTGACAATATATGAAGAAGCAAACATGTTTTATTTAACCTGTGTATCACTTCTAGAGTTAAAGTCAGACAATGTTAGAAGAGAGGGGGGAAAGTATGTACTCGGGGGATAGTTAGCCATAACAATATTTCAGTACAGTATTTCCAAGGTCAGTTGTAACCAGAGGAGTTACGGGAGGGAAAATTCACACTTCAAACTAATTGGAGAATGTGATTGATGACTGTTAAATGAAGGAGTGAGTTATGCTTTGTTACTGGTAATTGGGGGAGGGAGAAATCAGTTTTTGGCTTCATTATGTACGTGCTGAAGCTATGTAGCAATAAAAGGATTCTTTAAGGTAACCAAGGACTCAAAGTTCCTTGAAAAGCTTCTTCTTTCGGAACCATGCCATCAAGCCAAAACCCACAAATTTTTAAAACCATTTAAGGGGTCCCTTACCCCAATCACTATCCCTAAACTAAAGGAGATAGATAGACAAATATTTGGGGAAGATCTCATCATGGAAGAGGAAGAAATGCCTGAGGCCAGCACCCCCGCAGCAGCAGCTTCCCCAGGGGGGGAGCAACAGCAGCAGCAGCTTCCCCGGGGGGGGAGCAACAGCTAGCCAGCCAGTGGAGAAGAAATTCTTGCAGATCCCCCAGCTGGGAACAAAGCCAAAACTATCAGGAGAGCTGATTTGGTCGTCAGACTGGGATAAGCCAAGCGGAGGCTCTGGAGGCTTCGATACAGCCCTGCCAGCAGATGAGCGTGAGTCACAACAAAGGGATTCCTACATATAGCATCCCCCGGGAGAGCTGCCCGGCCGTCTGTCACCAAAGACTTGGGTGAGTGGAAATACCCACCTGCAGTTCGCAGTGGGTCAGTAGAATACTTGGCAGAAAGATTTGAAAAACTAGAAGTGAGAACCGGAGAGCTCCCATTGAGAGAGGCCCCCAGCCCCTCCCTCACAGATCAAACAGCCTTTCAGACCCTGGGGTCCCCTGCCAGGGCCTCCAGCCCCACAGAGAGACAACCCCAGCCTGGGCCCCCTACAGCAATGGGGAATTTGGCAACCCCCACAGATGAGTGATCAGCCATCTCTGAGCTTACATCAACTAATAGAGGCCTGGCAACAGCTTGGGGTGGTGCAGAAGCCAGGAGAGCAACAGCTGGTGGGCCCACAGATGAGGGAGGTCCAGCAACAACTCCCACTCATCCAGCAGCCATTGAGGGGCCTGCAGCAGCAGAGGGCGTCACCAGCCCCTGCAGTCCAACAGCAGAGAAGACCACTGCAACCCCCACTTGCACAGCCACCATTGAGAGGCCTACAACAGCAGGAGGCACCACCAGCCCCCGCTGGCCAGCAACAGAGAAGACAGCAACAACCCTCACCCAGACTGCAACCTTTGGAAGACCTCCAACGACTCGAAAGGCCAGTACTACCAGTATTGCAACCACAGCAGGATGGATGGCCGCAGCCTCCGAACGTGCAACCCCTGGGCAGGCACCAACAGCCGGGTGGGGCCAACAGCAACTGGGAGGGCCACAAGTGCAGAGGGGAGTCCAGCAGCCGTGGTGGGGCCAGCCAGGGTGGGGCCAGGGTGGGGCAGCCAGGGTGGGGCCAGCAGCAACAGTCCCAGTGGGGGCTGCAACAGCCTGTAATTGCATTACCCTTCAGAGCAACCTTGATGGGGACTCAGAGAAGCTGATTTTTTTTCTCAACCAAGTGCGTTCTCACTTGAATCGCTGGGCCTATCTCTACCCGGACCCAGGTGCCATGGTTGATGTTATTGCATCAGCCTAGAGGGAGAAGCATCTGAATGGCTGAACAATTTATATAGTGAACAAGCCCCCGAACTGGAGGATCCCCATCTCTTCCTCCTAGGGCTGAGAGAAAGATTTGAGGACCCATCCATTGGCCTCAAAGCAGCAGAACAGATCCACAAAATAAAACAAGCCGGCAGGCCTGCCCTGGAGTACGTGCAAGAGTTCCGCAAGATAGCAGGTCGAATAGACGGGTGGCCTGAGCAATCCCTAATCCATCACTTCATTGAGGGATTAGACGATCACCTCTCTCAGGCCTGCATCTATTGGGCAGTACCTGATCAGTACAAGAGTGGTACCAGACAGCGGTGAAGCTAGACGTTAAGCTCACTCGCTATAAGAAGCCTCCCTCACATGAAATTGAGCCGAAACCAGAACGACCCAGACAAGAACCACCCCCCTGGAAACCCCCAACAGCTATGCCTGCTGAAAGACCCAGGCCACCTGCAGGCCCGCCAATCATGTGCTTCCGATGCGGACAGCAGGGACATCAAGCAGCGAACTGCCCAGTTCCCTACCCCCAACAGCAGAGCAGACCGAGACCCGCAGCGAAGAAGAAATCTGATCAGCAGCCAGCAAGAGGAAAATCCAATTGGATCACACAGGAACTGGTTGCCCAAATCACATCCCCCACACAGGAGGACGCCGAGACTAAGGCTGGATCCTTTCCCACTCTACCCTCTCTCGACAGCGATGACGAAGAAGAGAATGACCCAATGGTGAGTCAACAAATCCCGCCTTTTTCACTAGCTGCCAAACTTATAATCCCTAAATCGGGGGTACAAATGAACTTAAACGTGCCAATTGATTCTGGATGCCCCCGATGTATTATTAGCTTACCCTTTGCCATGAAATTGGGCATACGAGCAAAATTGCTCTCCAAACCCATGAGGTTTGAGCAAGCCGATGGCTCCCTCATGGGAGGGACTTTTGTCACGCAATTAACTGAGCCCCTACGCCTAGAAATAGGTGAGCACTGGGAGTTCATTCGCTTCCTAGTGGCTCCAAAAATGACTGAGGCAATGATCCTAGGGCTAGCCTGGTTAGACAAATGGAAGCCGTTTATCTGGTAGGAGAAAGGAATGAGAACTGTGAGACTACCTATAGGGCCTAATTCCCCCATTGATTCAACCGATGTTGCGGGGCACCCAATGAACGAGCGCACATGGCTGCCTCACCGCCACCAGATGAACCACTCATCCCCAATGAATACTGGGACCTGGCGGAGGCATTTAGTGAAAAAGAATGTGATGCCCTACCCCCTCACAGACCCAATGACTGCTCAATCGAACGGTGCCAGGAGCCAAACTCCCATGGCTGAGAATGTATGCTATGTCCCCCCTCGAAATGGAGGAGATGTAGCAATACGTGACTCAAAGTTCCTTGAAAAGATTCTTCTTTCGGAACCATGACAGTTGTTGTTGTTGTTGTTGTTGTTGTTATTATTATTATTATTATATTATTATTATTATTATTATTCCTTGTGTTTCTAATCACACTTGGCCAAATAAACTAGCCTAGCCTATTTTGTAACAGCAGCAGCAGCTATTATTTGTTTGTTTGTTTATATTCTTCCTTTATTGCTTTTTATAAACAATGCATGATGTCGAACATATCTAATACTCCTTCTTCCTCCTATTTGCCCCACAACAACCACTCTGTGAAATGAGTTGGGCTGAGAGTGGGTGACTGGCCCAATGTCACCCAGCTGGCTTTCATAGCTAAGGTAGAACTAGAATTCGCAATCTCCCAGCTTCTAAATCATATTTTTATTATTTCTGAGAGAGATTATGAAGAGTATGAGAGTTAGTTTGGTTGAGTAATTAAGAGATCAGGCTACCCAGAGATCTAGCCCTCCTTAAGCATAGAGTCAATTGTCACCTTAGGCTAATCACTTTCTTTTTTTAAAAAGAATTTTGTTTTCTAATTTTACATTTAAATATTTAAAAAGCAACATGGCGGCTGAGTTAATTGATAATTCAATAACATACAAGTATCTTTGTTACAAGTCTCAAACTACTACATTAAATATTTCCTCTCTTTTCCCCTTAGTATTTACTGTCTCATATTCAAACTAATAAAATTACATTCATCAATAGATTTTTAGCTTATATATATCTTAATTACTTTTACATTCAACCTTTATAAGCAAATTTATATTCAAATTTAACTATTAATATTTATACTTCCAATTTTTAAATGACCAAATTTTTCTTTATCTCAGCTCATAATAGAATCTAGTATTCAAAATATACATCTTATCTATTTGAGTATGTTCTATTTTAATTCTCACTGATAAATCAAAACCCCACTTTTCTTCAATCTTATTCTAGCTTTCTTTCTTTGCCAACTCGCCTTCCATGTCCATGCTTTTAAGTCATCAAATAAATCTCCCTGTGTTGTTATGTATATTGCTTGAAGTAGAAAAAGCCACCCGGTTGCCATTTTTTTGAAAGGACTAACAAATCATCTCTTTATTTTTCCATCTCAATGTAGTTGTCCTGAAATGTTTTATCTTCCCTTCAGTCTGTTCTTCTTCTTGATCCTCAGGTTTCTTCTGGTTTATATAGAAAGTCTTTTCCCTTTTCCATGATGTCAGTCCCTTTTCTGGGTTTTCCATTAGCTGTGTTTGTTGATCAGTTGAATCTTCTGTCATAGTATTTAATTGTTCCACTTCTTCTATTATATTTTGTGTAGTTGATTTTTTGGTTGTAATCCAAGTTTGGGTTAGTATATCTAGGCTGACATCTTGTTCTTTTTTGTAACTTCTTATTTTATCAGTAGTTGTAAGAATAGTTTCATAAATTGCTTTCAACATAAAGAGAATCTGTTCCTGATCTTCATCCATGTTCTCTTAGTAGTGTGTTAAGTTAAAAGCTTTACAATCAGAGAATGAAAATTTTTTTGTCATTGAGTATAGAACACAGCTGGGCTTCTCACAGCTGATATCTATCAAGGTTACAAAAGTCTTATCCATAGTCTGGGCTTCAAGTCAAGTCTCTTTTAAGCAATAACAAGTTGTAATATCAGATTTAGCCACAAGATGTCACCCATACCATTTAGAGTTTTCTTTTAAATCCAAAATTTTTATAATTCTTTTTCCAATTTTACTTCTTTTTTGTAAGTAAAAACCCAAATCTTCAATAAGAATAAAAAACTTTTAGTCCACAAATTTTAAAAAGATAAAAATCCAGTTAGATTCAAGTTTTTCTTGCAACGTTTTAAACTCCCCTGGATAGTCAGTCACCACTGTTTTTAGAGGGTGGGATAGAATCTCCCTTCCCTCTCTACAGGGGGAAAAGTACTTTGGGCAGCTTATACAGATGGAAAAAATAGTTAGGATTAAAGAGAGGTAGATCTCACCCAGTCTCATCCGCGCTGCTTTATAGGTGCCTGGTGGTAGATTTGACTTTGGCTGTCTGCAGCCTAGTGACGAGCCATATTTCTATGGCCGGTTTTTCATCTGCCGGTTTGGAGGGCTGCCCCAGATCGAGTGGAAGGGCTACTGCCTTCCCGCGATCAAGCGGGGATCCCCTCGTTGCTGGTCGCCCCTACAGGGCGACATTCAACCCTTTCCAGGGTCTCCCAGCATTGCAAAATCGGACATGGAAGACAGAGCTCGCCTTCAGAACGTCCGTGGCAGCAAACCGGAAGTCTAGGCTAGTCACTTTCTTTGAGCCCTAGGAAGGAAGCAATGGCAAAATATTTGTGACATACTTTGTCAATAAAACTTCAGGGACTTATCTCTAAGAGTTGGATATAACTGAATGGAAAGGGGAAAAATGAAGTATAGAGGGAAAGCTTTCTCAAGACTCAAGGATACTGTGATTTTTGTATCTTCCACAGCAGGAGATAAGATTAATCCATTGGGACTTACGTGTGACAAACCAGTGCTGGCTGTTGTTAGTTATAATCTGTTCACAGACATGCTGTTTTATAATATGTTTAAAGATCTTGCACTATACAGATGTCAATCTGACATGCCTCTAACGTCTGGGGGTCTAGGGCAATTAACTACATGCACATGACTGCTCCCCACTGCAGCCAATCTATCACGGACGTTTATCATTGGCTGACTCTCCACTGGCATTTTCCCACCATCACCAGCCACCCACCATTGGTCCCCCATCCTCTCATCCTCAATTTGCAGAGAGTCACTTGTCCCCATTTGTACGGGACAAATAGTCTCATATCTGGCTTCTGCCACCTCTGCTGCTTATTATGTCCTGCCTGGCCCCACTCAGCACTCTGCTCCTCTGGGCCGCTCTGGTATTATGAAAAGAAGCTAGGTGCAGAGTGGGTCCAAGCAGGACATAATAGATGGCAGTGGCTGTTGTCTTCTGAAAGGCTGGGAAGGGGAAGGCCCCACCCCCAATCACCCCCCACATGGGCCACCTGAAGCTCCACCAACCTGGTGCAAGCGACACCTAGCTTAGACACCCCTCACTTCTGTCCTGAGACTCCGTGGAGATTCTCTTGTACTAAAAGTTGTAGCTCACTTTCCCCTCAAGTGGGACAGATGTTTTCCATCCTGGCAAAGTATAAAACTCATCATGAATCAGAATCAGGCTGAAACTGTCCAGAGATGCTTCTTCTTCTTCTCTGGACATGAAAAATCTGTTTCAAGGAACCTGCTAAGTTAGGAGGAGGAAACTCAGGGTGCATGGGTGTGTGTGTACAAAGAGTCTTTGATCACAGTCCAGCCAAACAGGGATGAGGCAGAAGCCAGGACTTCCTGACAAAAATAGCAATAAGGGGGGAGCAGTCCTCCCCAAATAAACATTGAGAACTTCCATCTATCTCCAGAAGGCAGCTTTCCTAGACAGCTTCTTCCCTTAACCACAGCAAAGGAGCCTCACCGGCCAGCTCCAACCATTCCTATCTGCCATGGCCAAACAGCCCAGAGAGAGCCCACTCCTGGCCTGAAGCATCTGGGAAATGCTGGGTCTGGCTACCACTCACCAGAGGCATAGCAGTGTTGGACCTTTGGGCAAGGCGGTGATCACTGATCTGTTCTCCTGGCTCTGAAGAGCCTTGAAGGGACAAGGAATCTCACAGCCACAACTTGAGGTTGCCGACAACACACTGGCTTTAATTCAAGGTGAAGAGACACAGAGGGGGCCCCCATTCATTCCCCTCCCCATTCACTCCAACTAGATCTCAGGGGAGGTGACACTCTGCAAGTGGCCCAAAGGGAGTTGCACAAGTCACCCTTACAAAGACTCATTGCCCACTGCCCCTGCAAAATGCCTGTCCCAAGCACTGGTGCAGGGGCCCCCAAGCCCAAGGAATCTCACAGCTGAAACTCGAGGCTACTGACAGCACACTGGCTTTGATGCAAGGCAAAGAGATGCAAAGAATTCCTCCCCCCCCCCATTCATTCCATCTAGATCTCAGGGGAGGTGAGTGCTGCAGATGGCCCAGAGGGGGCTGCACAATTACTTTTACAAATGCCCCTGCCCTTGGAAAATGCTGTCCCAAGCATTGGCACAAGGGCTACCAACCCCATCAGCTTGACAAATTGGGCTCTAGCTAAGTAAGCAAGATCAAGGTCTTGAAGCTTGAAGCTGGCCAAACTGGAAGCCGACTGCCCTACTTCCTCAAAATCACCTGTGCTGGGTTGATGGAGCTCGAGGTGGCCCATGTAGGGGGTGGTGGTTGGGGTGGGCTTTCTCCTTCCAAGTTTGTCAGGAGGTGATGGCCACTGCCCCCTATTGTGTCTTGCCTGGACCCTATTGGCCAGGGACAAGTGTCTCTCTGTGAATCAGCCAGGATGAAGGTGCAGGGGACTAGTGGTGAGCGATGAGTGGCAGAGGAAAAACATTGGAAGAGGGCCAACTGATGATAAATGGCCTGTGGTGAAGTGGGAGACTGCAAAGATCTATTTGTCAGAAATGTATATATTCTAGGGAAGTCTTTCTCAATCTTGGGAACTTTAAGAAGTGTGATAATTCTCTATGGTTGTGCTATACATTTTCAAAAAGAATTTATCCAATCTAGTAGAAAACCAGCATGATATAACACATCCCTAGGGTGCATTTTTAGGAGACCAAGACATTTTTTCTATCAACAGATGGAGGAGAAATTTCAGAAGGAATTGGGTTGCAATTATCACACTGTCACATGCTAAAAACAAGACAAATATTCACGCTTATTTTCAAGTGCTGGTCAAGATATATAGCTCTTCAATGCTCATAGCAGAAGAGAAATTTTTTTTACACAAAATCTCTGCCCACTCATCTCACTGATACTTATCCAAAAGGAGACAGGGATTTGGGGGAGGCAAGAGCTTGCATGACTCCTGTTTTAATACTGCATATTTACAAGAGTAATTCCATAAGGTAATCAAGAGAATTCTTTATTAGGCATTTGAGTGCTATTGCCCATTAGAATTGAAAGCACTGGACTGAAAAGTCCAGTTCTGGTTGCACTTTGATTTTGGCGGTTCATTATGGATATAAAACCAATTCAGAAGCAACATATTTCTTCACTTCATAATCCTGAGCAATAGCAATTATATTGCATGCAGTTATACTAAGGTCCTTATGCTAAAAATAAGACACCCTTTGAACAACTACAGCAAGAAATACAGCTACTTCTTATAAGGAAAATCTCTACAAGATGTTTTACAGATGGCATTTCCCACCCACAAGGTTAGCCAAAATGGGCCCAAATCTCTTACCCATATGTTGGAAATGCAAATTAGCAATAGGGACCTATTACCATATGTGGTGGGAATGTCCTAAAACCTGTGATTATTGGAATAGGATAAGAAAATGGTTGGAAGAAATATTAATGTTGGAGATAGAGCTAAAACCTGAACTTTTTCTATTGGGCATAACCATAGAGAAATATGACAAGGGGATAATCTATTTGATGTTGCACATCTTGACTGCTGCTAGACTGGCGTTTGCACAAAAATGGAAGAACAAAAAAACTCCCACAGAGGAAGAGTTACTATATAAAATACTATCTTGCGCTGAAATGGACAGGCTTACGATGGAACTGAAGGATAAGAGTGGATCAGAATACTTTGAAATCTGGGACAAATTTTACTATTGGTGGGAATCGAGGAGGACTGTTGGGGTTACAGATTAATGTTAAGATAGAAATGTATATAATCTTAGGGTAGCAAATAGAGAAATAAATTAAGTATTGTATAAATAACACATATGTATTTATAGAGATAAAGAACTAAATGTAAGAAGAGAAATAATTTGATAGAAATGTTTATACTGGAATGTTACGTCATGTCCAATGTTTTCTTTTTTAACTGTATTATAAATTAAAAAAAAATATTTTTTAAAAAAATATCAATGTTAAAAACCAGTCACTTTCAAAAATGCAAAGAAAGACTCACTTGCTTATTCATATGTTGACTCTGAGGTAGAGATCCCGGTGCCAACACAGGTGAATTTGTGGGGCTGCAAAGTTCAGGGAAAGGATTTGGAATGGCAGGCAAAGAGGATGTTCTGAATTGTTGTTCTTCCTCCTGCAAACGTCTATAGTCAAATCAAATCTTTATTATCATCAAAGTTCAACATAAGGAGAGTAGGACATAGTCAATTTAAAAAACATTAAAAAATACCTTGACTTACAACAGTTGATTAATGATGACTAATGATCATTTTTCACTTACAACTACTGCAGCATCCCCATGGTCACATGATCAAAATTCAGATGCTTGGCAACTGACTCATATTTATGATGATTGCAGTGTCCCAGGGCCATGTGATCACCTTTTGCGACCTTCTGACAAACAAAGTCAGTGGGGGAGCTAGATTCACTTAACTTATGTGTTATTAACAATTGCAGTGATTCACTTAACAAGGGTGGCAAGAAAGGTCGTACAATGGGGCAAAATTCAGTTAACAACTGTCTCACTTAGCAAGAGAAATTTTGGGTTCAATTGTGGTCATAAGTTAAGGACTACCTGTACATCAGTGTAATTATAAAAAGCTAAAAAATACAAAATAAAAAGTGTATATAAAACAAAAATCTAAAAGAAATTCAAAGTGTTCTATAAAATATATAGACATTTTCAAATGGTACTCTGATTAAGCTAGTTAGCATTAGTTAAAGTGGGACAAAATAAAAGCCATGGTTAAAGGGCCATTTCCCAAGATGGTGTGCTGAACGGCAGGAGAATCTATTTCTCCTGCTAACAAACAGCTGATTATGTTACCAAAGGAATGTTCTTTTTCAGCTTGCTCCATAGATCTGAATGGGAGCAGTTAGGAATGATCCAATAAGATCTTGGATGACCTTGGATCCACCTGGGAAGAGGAATCTTAAAGGTTGCATTCCCAATAGGAGCGGCTTTTGAGAGTTAGACCTTTCCATCTTTCTGCTCAGCTGTTCATTTTTTTAAAGTATACCTTGGTTTTAAATGCATGTTTTAAATTTTCCTTTTAATCTTGATCTTTCTTTTAAAAGTTAATTAATTGGTTGTATGCTGATTTTCTCTAACTCCTTATTGGATTTTAATGTGAATTCGTCAATCTTTTTTCATTGTTTTACTCTGCTGTTCTGAATTATTTTTGCTTTCTCTATATGGAAGTTGACTGAGATTTCCTGGTAGTGAAAAGTGACCTGTTTGGATTTACATTCAGATTACATGATCTTAATTCTTGTAATTTTTGATGGATCTTTTTTATTTATTTTTATCCTTCTTTATTGTGAGAAATATTATCTCAACATTATCTGTGGCTATTTTATTTAACTCCCCTGTACTTGAAAGGAACTGTTTATGTCTGGTTGTGAATGCCCAGTTACAGGATTAATGCAAACAATGCACCAACTTAAAGATAAAGCCCTCTGGAAAGCCTTAGAAAAAAATTATTTTTAACTTACAAGTTCAAACTGAAAACTTTGGTAAAAGGTTTGATAAAATAACTATCATTTTAAATCAACCTAAAGAGGATATCCAAACACAAACAACAATAGCCAAACCAAATTCACAATTGGTTGGACTTGAATCTGAAAACTGCTGTTGGCAGATTTAAAGGAGAAGAAACTTGGTTTAGAAATTGCTGATTTGTTGGACAAGGCTGAAAGGGAGATGGAGTCTACACATTAACAGAATTGATAACTAATGAAATGGATTTTCTTAAGAAAATTGATGGCAATTGGGAAATGGACTTACTATATCTATCTCAAAAACAATTTGGAATGGATTTTTTGGGAAAGATGGATCAACAACAGAGATTTATGATTCTGGGGAATAAGCACAATTGTTGGGAACGCTTTCAACCAAAATTTTAAGGAAAAGTTTTATTATTAAGAATAAAATGAGATAAGATAATCTTTATTGTCTATTATTATTATTATTGATTGATTGATTAGCCCTTGGGCCATATCAAAGTACAAAGTTCCAGAAACAAATTACTAAAATTTGATAAAAGCAATTTAAAATGGAATTAGATAAAATACAATTTAAAATGAAATTGGAATAAAATAAAATGAAATTGGGATAAAATACAGTTTAAAATGAAACTGGAATAGAATACAATAATTTAAGATATAGATATCTATATCTGCAATCTACCCCAATCAGTCCCATATATGCAGATCTCAACTGGAACATTTTGCTTAAGTACTGTGCTGTGTTAAATGTTATTTTCAGATTCTGGCCGCACATAAAGTAAGTTGTTTTGATATGGGGATCCCAATGGGTCATTCGTTTGGTATATAGACTGAGGTATATGTTTCTCTCCCTATTATACAGACAACAATCGAATAGGATGTGAGCCAGGTCTTCTACCTCTGGTGCTCCGCAAATGCAGAGACTTTCATTGTAGGATATAGAATGGAATCACCCATATCTAACCACTGTGTTGAACTGTTTGAATCTCGCTCGCGTAAATATCTCCCTTAGATGTTTTGGCAGTTGTAACTTCAAAGAGCTGTCTATTTAAAAAGTATGTTTGTATTTGCTCAGTCATTTCAAGTTACCCATCTTACTAAGAATAGCTATGTCATTTTGTGTTTCTATATCCTTAATTCTTTGGGCAGCTCTTTTTTTAAATCGTTCTCCTGTTATGCAAGAGACAAGAAGACCACAGCTTCTTACAAAATTTGTTAGTTTGCTGATCCAGGAGATTTGTGATTGTGATTTTATTTGCTTGGGAAGTCTATCAATCTCCATTTGCTTGGGAAGTCTATCAATCTCCATTTCATTGACTTTGTGCCAGTAGTTATATGCTCTAATTTTGGATAATGCATGAATTGTATGAATTCACAATTCAGTTCTAACTGATGCAGCAGATGTTCTTAGATTTACACCCAAAATACATCTCAAATGCTGGGACTATGTTTGTTCTAGGACTGTGGTTGAGTACAGACCCCAAACCTCTGCTCCATACAAGAGCATAGGGGTAACCTTAGCTTTATATACTTTGATTAATGGGGCTAGGGACCCTGGGTAACTATGATTCTTTAGTTTAAGCAATAAATTCAAATGGGCTTTTGCTCTAACTGTACTCTGCTGGTGATGGCAGGCCCAAGATCCAATCTTGGAAAAAGTTATGCCTAAATATACAAATGTGTTAATCTGTTCAATTGGTTACCATCTAATTGCCATCTATGTCTCTGCTGATGTTTTCCAAACACCATGATTTTTTATTTAGATTTACTAATGATTAGGGAGTTATCCTGGCAATAAGAGCTGAATCTTCTTAATAACTACATAATCCTACTTGTGAATACGATAATAAAATCATATCATCCGCATAGAGCAAGCTGTTACAGTATGTATTTAGGATCATCGGCATATGTATCATGGGATCCTTCATTAACCCTGACAAATCATTGATATATAAACTAAATAATAATGGGACCAGGATATACCCTTGCCTTACCCATTTATTTGTGTGAATCCTGTTAGTCAAAGCCCCATTAACCCATACCGCACCCTCAAACAGGTACTTGTATAAAGGGCTTTAATCAAAGCCAGCAGTCTAGGTTCTATTTTAAAAGCTGTCAGTTTACTCCATAGTACTTCTCTATTTACCATATCAAATGCTGCTGTGAGGTCTATAAAAGCAGCAAACAGGGGTCTCCTCCTATAGGCATATTTGGCAATTAGATGGTTCAAGATAAAGCAGTTATCAATAGTGGATCGGCTTTGTCTAAAACCTGCTTGTTCTTCTGCGAGGATATGGTTTTCCTCTACTCAGATTTCAATTCTATTTAAAAGGAACCTAGCATATATTTTTGCTGCAATGTCAATCAGACTGATGAGCCTATAATTACTAGGATTCTTTTTATTTTCTTTTATATATATATGGGATCAACTATTGCCATCTTCCACCCATCTGGTGTCTGGCAGGTGTTATTTATACTGTATGTATAAGACCTGCCAATACTGGTCCCCACCAACTGGGAAATTTCTTAAATAATTCTGCTGATAAAAAATCCTCACCTGGGGCTTTATTGCTCTTTAAGCTTTTAATGATGGATTGTATCTCCTTTTCTGAGACTGGTAGCCAAGGGAGAGGAGTTCTAGAGTTTACTAAATCACTGCTTAAAGACAGTTTCTCTGCAGGTTCCGTGGAAGCAAACAAACACTGATAATAATTTTCCCAGTCCTCAGCAGAGATTGGTATATCAAATGCAAATCTCCATTCCTTTAGGACACCTGTGCCAAAATATTAGTGAGTTATGACTTTTGACAGCCAACTTGAGTTCTGACCAGATTGAAATGGCAAAACTATTTTTCTTTAATTATATATATATATTTATATTCCCTTCTTGTGTGCAACATCTTAGCTTGTATATGAACAGTAGGATTCCTCTGGGCGAGCATCATGGCTGCCTTCAATTTCTTTTTCAACCGCTGGCATTCAGGGTCAAACCAGTGGGGTCTACTCACTCGGGCTCTTTTTGTAGCAGCTTTATTTGTTAGGCGTTTCTTCAGGATACTATAGAGATTAGAGAATGTGTTAAAGGCTGACAACCAGTCAGTAGTAGATGACTGGATTGTTCTAGCCCAGTTGGTAGCATTCTCTGCTTTAAGACAGTCTGATATTGCCTTAGTATCAACTTTGGCCCAAATTAATCTTTTATTTTGGGTCACCTCTACCTTTTTGGTGAGCCATCTGTCAGCCATGTTATATGGTCTTAAATCTGAGCAGCCTCACGCTTACAGGCTGATGATTGCTATCGTTACGAAAGTGTACCATGACCTCTGAGAAGAGGTCAATTTTATCTCTAGACACACAAAAGAGAACCAGTACACTGCTTGAATGGACCGAGTGGTATGTGTAAGTATACATGTATTTTTATCCTTACCTCTCAGAATTTGGAGATTACCCTTAAAGATTAAAGAGACTAAGAACAGGCCAGCAGTGTTACTTTTGCGGTCTCTCGAGAGCCAATGAGGATGGTTATAAAAAAAACTCCCCTGGGACTCCCTTCCTTTGGGCAAACTCATACAAAGAGGGACCCAACCTAGCGTTAAAATCTCCTAGTAATACTATTATGGACGGAGGGTACAATACAGATATATCATCTAGGATAACTTCCAGACCCATCCAGTATTCGGAGTTATAATACCGGGATGTGTTTGGAGGGATATACACATTTACCAGTATTAACTCAAACTCTTTATATCCAAATTTTACTACTAGGAAATACGAATACTTGTCTTTGTTGTATAATTTCTCCCCCTGCCATTGCAATTCTTGCTTTATAAGAATGCATAACCCACCAGAGGGTCTCCCTTTGTTTTTTGTTTTTTGGGCTGAAAGCCTGGCAGTTGTACTGGTTCGTCCACTTCAGTTAACCAGGTTTCCTGAAAGGCTATTACATCAAATCCAGAGAGGAAGTTCATTAGTTCACTATCAATCATCCCTTTCCAACCAGCCATGTTCCAGGTCAGCATCTGTATGGGATTCCAGGAGCAAGGTGGTCTAGCTTGGTTGATTGGCTAGGTGAAAAGAATGCCAGATGTCAACTTAACACTGGAGCTGAGTCGAAATTAACTATGCTGTTAACTGCTTTGCTTTTATGTACAGTAGATAGATGACAGGTCAAATTTGTTACAAATAGATGTAGAAGTTTAAACATTTTAGGCCTGCTTCTCAAGGGGGGAGGAGACTAATATTGTTGCAATATATTTATCAGTATTCAACAAGCGGGGTAATGTATGTATATGTGTTTCTGTCTTTTGTCCTTTTTAACACACATTTTTTCTTTCATTTTTAATGCTTTGTCTAGTTTTTTTGTTCTTGTAAAATTTCTCTTTTTTGTATTGTATTTTATCTTAACTTTCTAAATAAAATAAAATATTATTAAAAAAAACATGGTAAAGGTTACAAAAGCAATAAAAATAATTCTTATTTTTAAATATTTAATTAGGCCTACCATTTTTTCTAATATCTTGCTAATAATTTTTTTTCATGATTTCTAAACTTTTACTTATATAGAAAAAAATTTACAGAAATTTACAGATACTGATTTAGCCACTCACAGAATAAAGCTATTTAAATATGTACTTTAAAAACTTTAAAAAGTTCTTCAGCAGCACCAGAGTACCTATTTTTGCCCTTCATATTCTACTTATTACTTTGACTTTGGTCATAACTAAAGTATTTTGCACTATACTATTCTTTTATGGTTCAATTACATCTGCTTTGCCCTTGAATTTAATTTACATAGACCCAAATCTATTTATAATCTGATACAATGAATATTAATTTTTAAAATTTCTGAACATCTGAAGTGCTGCAATATTAACATTTATTCAGAAGCAATGCCATTTAAGTTCCATGAGATTTACTTCCTACCAATTCTATTTAGTCATTGCTAAACAGAATGCTGGGGCAAATAGTTATTTTAAAAAAAGAACTGTTATATGTAGCCTAGAATTGTTCTGGCAACTGAGAAGGTCTATAAATTTATTAAACAAACAAACAGGGAACTGCTTGTTGATCTTGCTTTGTCTTCAACTTTCACTTTAAGCAGATAACCTTGTCCAGCCTTTGCTTGAGACATTCAACACTCAGGGAGGGACATGCATTAATTACTCAATAGATTCCCAACCCTCTTTCTTGCCTCCTTCCAGAACTTCCAAAAGTTATTTGTCAATGTAAAAGGATGTTGTACTTTATTCTAAATAAGCACAGTCTTAAGAGAAAGTACATTCTCTTTTGTACTGACTCATACAAAAACAAAAATGGGTGCCTTTAAAGTTGTCAATGTTTAACATTTTAACATTAAAAAAAAGTTTTCAGGGAAAAATGCATACTGCAACCAATATGCTCAAGGAAATGCTGTATTAAATAAGTGTATTTATATATGATGAACCTAGCACCTTAGAGAATTCAGACAGAACCACTGAGATACTACCTTCAGTTTACAGAAATACCACTTAAATAGAGAGAGAATGCATCCTGTCAAGTTCTTGTTGTTAATCAGACCCCAAATTTTATGGTTACAATTGCATTCTGAACTGGATCATTGTTGCACTGGTTATATACCTGACTGCCAGGATGTGAACTGGTTGAGACCTCTGTATTTTCTGTTGTGGAGACACTGGATGTAGCGAACTAGTTCCTGAAGCTAATAGCTGGCTGCAATTCTGAAGGAGTGGTGTACTTTCTGAATGTATACAGAAGGTGGAACATAGACTTTCAAATGAGGAGTTCATATTGTTAACTAAAGCTTCCAAATCCACATCATCATCTGAAAGGATAGAAAGAGATGAACACTGAAGATCAGAAGCAAAATATACATTAGTTTTATATAAAAAGTTACACATATTTGGACAGTTCTTATATAACAAATATCTACCATTTGGCATTAATTTCTTCAGGTTTATTGGATTATGCAGATGAGGACTATAGTCCAAGGGCCTTGTTCAGAGATAGAAATATTTATTTATATTTATACACCTTCCCCACTTGCTAAAACAACTTGGGGTGGTGAACAAAGTATAATGGAATAATAGAATAACAGAATAACCGTATTGGAAGGGACATTGGAGATCTCCTAGTCCAATCTCCTGCTCAAATAGGAAACCCTATACCATTTCAGACAAGTGGCTGTCCAATCTTTTCTTAAAAGCCTCCAGTGATGGAACACCCACAACTTCTGGAAGCAAGTCATTCTACTGATTAATTGTTCTGCCAGGAAATTCTCCTTGTTTCTAGGTTGGTTCTCTTCTTCATTAGTTTCCATTCAATATTTCTTGTTCTGCCGTCAGTGCTTTTGAAAATACGTAAATTGACCCCCTATTCTTTGTTGCAGCCCTTTAGATCTTGGATCATGTCACTCCTAGTCTTCTTTTCATTAAATTAGACATACCCAGTTCTGCAACCAGTCCTCATATGTTTTAGCCTCCAGTCCCCTAATCATCTTTATTGCTCTTCCTTGCACTCTTTCTAGAGTCTCAACATCTGTGTTACATTATAGCAATCAAGACTGGAGGCAGTATTCCAAGTGTGCTCCTAGCCAGGCATTATAAAACAATACTAATGTTCACGTGATCTTGATTCTATCCCTTTGTTAATGTAGTCCTGGACTATGTTAGCTTTTTTGACAACTACAGCACACTGCTGGCTCATATTTAAGTGATTGTTCATTAGGACTCCAAGATCCCATCTCACAGTTACTACTACTGAGCTAGGAACCACCTATTCTATCACTGTGCATTTGTTTTTTCTTGCCTAAATGTAGAACCTTATTTTTCTCAGCATTGATTTTTTTTTTGTTGAATAGGGCCCAGTGTTCAAGTCTGTTAAATCCATCTGGATCTTGAGCCTATCTTCCAGAGTGTTGGATATTCCTTCCAGTTTAGTATCATCTGCAATTTTAGGAATTCCCCTTCTATCCACTCGTCTAACTCATTTATGAAGACATTGAAGCGTACTGGGCCTAAAACAGAGCCTTGGGGTACCCCACTGCATACTTTTCTTGATATAGATGCAGTTCCATTAAAGAATACATGTTGAGTGCAATTGGTCAGCCAGTTATGAATCCATCTGGTGGTGATGCTTTCTAACCAACATTTTTCTATCTTATCAAGTAATAGGTTGTGGTTTACTTTTATCAAATATCTTGTTGAAGTCCAGGTAAATTATGTCCACAGCATTTTGCTGCTCTGCTAATTTTGTCACATTGTCAAAGAAAACAATAAGATTTGTCTGGTGATCTATTTTTGACAAACCCATGTTGGCTTCTGATTGTATAATGTATAGAAATAAAAACTACCATATATAGAGAGAGAGCTTAAAACTTGTAAAATACATTCCAAAAATGGACTTCCAGTTTGGTTTTGAGGACAGGACGGATGGAAACTTCAGCTTCTCAGTCCGGTTTCGCTTTGCCCAACATCCCTTAAAGGGACAGAAAGTTGCCCCAGAGGGGCAACAAAGAAAGAGGGACATTTCTGGAGCTTGGATCTGGTGGTGATCGATCTGAGCGAACTGGAAAACCCCTCTAAAGGGGCAAAAGAAAGGCTGCCGGGAGAGCCAAGGCAGCCCAAGTCGTCTCCAGCCGGAAGGGAAGCTCTGCAAAACAGCTGATCTTCAACAATGAGCCGAGTCTGGGTGAGTTGAATTCTTTTCCTTCTCCTTGAGAATTAAAAGCATTGAGGCCTTGATCGGGAGAAGCTAAAAGAGTAAAGACCCCCCAAAAGACTAACTTAAAAGCGGTGAGTAATCATAAGGGGGAAACCGTTTAAGAATATCGGAGAGCGATAAATAAGCCAAGGAGGACATCTAGTGGTGAAAACAAGAAACAACAATACCAAAAAAGGGAGAAAAAAAAGAAAAAAGTATTCTTGCTGCAAATGACCTTGACAGATACTTGTGAACAATACAGTGTCCTGGTCTGAGATTGTAAGCGAAAAGACTGTTTACAGTTACATTTGTTGACGCTCGCTAAGACTGAAGAGACACTATTTGGAGAAAGAGAATGTTCTAAATTCAAGATGTGACTGGAGGAGGTGGACTTGCCTTACAATAGCTGGTTCCTGTTTATATTTTGCATATTGGTCTAAGACTGTGAGCTGCAAAATGAGTACATCAAATATAACCAGACTTGCAAAGAAAACTTCTTCTGTGCCCTCTGTGGGACAATCTAGTCCAAATACTCAGGGATCTGTTGGGACAATATTGCAACATGAGAAAGATGAACTGCAGGCCTCATTAACTGCAGGCCTCATTAAAACTGATTCAAGAGATGATGCAAAAAAGTCAGAAGTAACACAGAAAATCATGAAGAGACACAAAGAAAACTGGAGAAAGTAAGTGAAGAAATTCTGGATATAAAGGCATAATTTGAAATCCAAAACCAAAAGATTATAAAAAATGAACAGAAAATCCAGGAAATGGAAAGCAAAACTGAGGACATTAATAAAAAGGTGGAAATGTTATTGCAAAAAAATGAAAAATTAGAACAAGCAAATCAAGAGCTAGAACGTGCAATGGCAATGGTAGAAATGGGAAAAGTGGAACACTATTTGAGATTCCAAAATATCCCTGAGGATAGAGAAAAAAATATAGCGATTGTGATCATTAAGCTGTTGGCGGTGGCTCTAAACACAGATAGAGCAAAATGCAAAATAAGATCAATGAAATATTTTGCATGAATTCGAGCTATGCAACAAAAAATAGATTACCAAGAGAAATACATGTAAGGTTCATAAAGAAAACCACAAGAGATGAAGTGCTGAGAAAAATGAGAGAAGAACCATTACAATATAAAAATAAAGAAATTGTGGTCCTAAAGCAGATACCCAAGAGAATAAGAGATACTCGGAGACATTACCACTTCTTAACCACAAAGCTGATTGCCAAAGGCTTAAGTTTCAGATGGCTAATGCCGGAAGGCATTTTAATAAACTGGAACAACACAAGATATCGACTGGATTCAATTTGGAAAGCAGAGGACTTCGAAATAAGGAACAGAGCAACTCTGGATGAAGGACTGCACCAACAACAAGGGGAGAAGCAAACCTGAGAGACTGCCTGAGGAGCAACTGTACAAGCAGAACAACAGAAGGAGAAAGATGAACAAGAGGGTGAAGGTGAAGGAATTGCCACAAAACAAAGGATTACAAGATCAACTAGACCTAAATATAAATAATAGAAATGGAGAAAGCAAATGGAATTTTTTCATTAAATGTAAATGGACTAAACTCTGCATCAAAAAGAAATAAAATCTTTAGGAAACTTCAGAAATTGAATATAGATATAATCTGTTTGCAAGAGACTCACATAAAAAAACAACATAAATTATTGGAATACTCAGAAATTGGGAAGCTTTATTATACATCAGCACAACATGTTAAAGAGACACTAGATTCTAAATTAGTGTATTCAGATGAAGAAGGAAGAATTATGATGGTTGAAATATATCTACATCAAAACCAAATATTGTTAGTGGCAATCTATGCTCCAAATAACAATCAAGAAGAATTTTATCAAAGCCTACATAGGAAATTAATAGAAATGGAATACCAAAATATTTGTTTAATAGGGGACTTCAATGCAATAGTAGATGGAATAATGGATTACAAAAGCAATAAAACAGGAAAATCCGCAAGAAGAAGATTATCTAAGACATTTTTTGATATGGCAGAGGAAATTGGAATACAAGATGCCTGGAGAGAAATTAATCCACAAAACCTACAATATATTTTCTATTCAAATAGCTACAAATCCTGGTCAAAAATTGATATAATTTGGATGACATCTGAATTGAGGATGGATATATAGGAAATTGAGATAGAAATAGGTACATGGGTGGACTATAATCCCTTAAAAGTGACATGGAACGGAATACAAAAAAATCCAAGATGGACTTTAAACCAATCAATACTAAAAGAAAAAGAATTTATAGAGTTAGCAAAAAAATAAATGAAATTCTTCTTTAAAGAAAACATAAAAGAAGATACATCATTACAAAAACTATGGGATACAGCCAAAGTGTACTTCAGAGGCATAGCTATAATATATATGGCAAAGAAAAATAAACAGAGAAGACAGCAATATCTACTATTAAAAGCAAAATTTGGAAAGTTAGAAGCAGAACTACAAAAAACCCCACAGAAAAAGACTTTGAAAAGAGAAATGGAAATAATAAAACACAAACTAAATCTGTTGGACTCAGAAAAACTGGCAGAACAGATAAAGAGAGCAAAACAAAACTTTTTTGAAAATGCTAATAAACCAGGAAGATGGTGTTGGGAAAAAGTTCAGTTCAGGCTCCTACAGTGTGACTAGGCCAATGGCCTGCACATGAAACAGGAACCAAGGACATGGAAAGCCTTGCACAAAGCTGGTTAGCAACAAAAGCTAAGTAGGTCAACTACACGTAAGCAAGTAGGGAAAAAGCACAATGATAGGCTATAGCAAAAGGAAATAAGCTACATGTCATACTGCGGCAAATTTTAGCCAATAATATAGCAAAGAGCTATGCGACAAAATGTAACCAATTGCATGATAGCACTTACTTACTTTCCTACATATGTAACTGCATGTAACCAATTATATAATAACATGTACTAACTTCCTACACATGTAACCAATTATGTATTGACACCTGCTCACTTCCTCATATATGTTGCCAAATAAAAGGGTGACTCAGAACACGCCCTGGGCTCACTCACCTCGAGGAAAACCTGCGTGTTGTCTTCACTTGCTTGCCAAGATTCATGAGTGGCCCACCCTAATGTGGCAAGGCAAACGCCGCATTTTGGTGACCCCGACGTGATTTCTGTGGAGATAGCATCTCGGACCGCCCATACCCACTCACCTGAGGGAGGCTGCGCATTCGTCCCGTCTGAAACACGACTGGATACTCGTGAGTATGGGAGGAAAGCTCTCTCAACAACAGGTGGCCCACCTGAAGGAACTGAGGGAACTAACCGAATCTTCCAAAAAATTTGCTTCAAACGAGGGTAAATCACTCCCTCGATTGAAAAGCAATGATTTAATTGGCCTTCTGACACACATTTGGCAACACTTTCCATCGTACCCAGAAAAGGGGAGTTTTAAATTAAGTACATGGACCAAATTAGGAGAATGTCTCCGCTCGGCTCCTAGAGCCCCGATGCACGTTTTAACCACATGGCGTGCGGTCATGGAATGTCTCATGATTCATCATAAATTTGATAAACAAACACCAATGGATTCTGCGCCTCCTCCGTATGAATCCACAAAACAGGAACAGGCAAACTTATATCCTGTTTTGCAGCACTCTGATAAGGCCTCCGCTCCCACCGCACCTACCTGCTCTGCTCCATCCGGTCCATTTCCAGCCGGAGGACATGTCATTAGAGCCATGATAGAGGCACGAGGCAAAGGAGAGCTGGACAGTGATGAGCTAGAAGCCTGTGCTGCTTATCCGGTAGATTTCATTCTCCCAGCAAATGCGGCAGCTGCTGCAGATGGAGCACCACCAGCAGCTGTTCCTGTTTACAATCCTTTGAACATGAAGCTAATAAAGGAATTGAAATCAGCTGTTTCTACTTATGGCTTGCAAGCTCGCTATACACAGGGGTTTTTGTTTTCTTTACCTTCAGCTACTAGGGAAATGCTTTTAGCTGATTGGCAAGCGCTTTTTAACATGCTATTAACTCCTGCGCAGTATGTGATTTGGTGGTCAGAATATCAGAAACAGGCTGAAATTGCTATCGCTGCAGGATTGCCCAACAACAATGTGACCCGAGACCACATTTTAGGCACGGGCACCCTTAATACTATAGCAAATCAAACGCAATCTGATAGAGCAGCTTTTGGAGTTATTAGCAAGTGTGCCTTGGCTGCAATAAAAAAGGTAGATGATTCTTCCACAGGCCAGACCTAAACATTTTCAAAAATCATCCAACAGGCGACTGAAAATTATGCAGATTTTGTAAGTCGCCTCCAATTGAAATTAGAGAGACAAATTGATAATGCAGCAGCCCGAGAAGAATTGTTGTTAAAATTAGCTTATGAAAATGCAAATAAGGACTGTCAACAAATCCTGCAACCCATAGCTAATCGCCCTAATGTCACACTTGCTGATTTCCTTCAAGCATGTCGTAGTGTGGGAACAACAAGCCACAAAATGGAAGCTTTAGCAGCAGCTTTGCAAAACAACCTGTTTCCTGCTTCTTCTTCCTTTTCACCTATGCCTCACCCAACCGGAAATTGCTTTAATTTTCACAAAATGGAAGCTTTGCAAAACAACAACCCATTTCCTGCTTCTTCTTCCTCTTCACCAGCACCACGCCCGGCCGGAAATTGCTTTAACTGTGGCAAACCCGGCCATTTTAAATCACAATGTCGAGCCCCCGGGGGAGGGGGACACAAAGGGCAATTTGGCCAGTCATCAAAACCAAAGACAATCTGCCCAAAGTGCAAGAAGGGATTTCACTGGTCTAATCAGTGCCGTTCTTCTCCTCCACAAACAAATTTCTTTCCTCCACAAAACAATCAATGGAGCAACTCGGGAAACTAATTTTGGGGCATTCGGCTAGCCCCTCACAAAAGGTCGAGGAAATAGATGACCAAGTCCTCTCTCATTCCTTTGAAATGGTAGCGGACAAAACTGTCACCTATACTTTGCCTGCTCATGTTTATCATCTTTTCATTTCCCAACGACTCAAGCTTACTGTGCCTCCAGCATTGCCTGTGTTAATTTTTCCTAATCTTGATCTGACATCTCAAGGAGTAATCGCCGCTCCCTTCTTGCGTTCCTCTTTTTCGGATCTTGCTTTAGCTATTATGATTAATTCTCCCATAACTGTCACCAAAGGGGATGTGGTTGCCACAATGATTGTTTTGGAAACTGCTTCTGACACATTAGCACTAGAACAAACTGTTCGTGGCAACCGTCCCATTGCAGAGTTTAAACTCAATGAGCGTTCTTTTTCTGGTCTTTTAGACACTGGAGCAGATGTCTCAGTAATCCGGTCAGCAGAATGGCCCTCCCAGTGGCCCACTGACGCCGCCCCATCCGTCAGAGGAGTAGGCGGAACCCAAACCGCTCGAGTAAGCTCAAACTGGATTGCTGTCACCTCTGACTCCAGTGCTGTGACTGCTTTTGTGAAACCTGTGGTTTTGCCTTTGCACATTAATCTGTGGGGATGGGATTTAATGTCTCAGTTCCAAGCCAAACTTTCCTTGCAATGAATCCTTCCTCTTTTGTCCTGCGTTTAGAACTAAAGCACCAGACGCCAGTCTGGGTAGACCAATGGCCACTGCCTATTGAAAAATTAACAGCACTAAAAGCATTGGTTAAAGAACAATTGGAAAAAGGACACATAGAACCATCACTGAGTGCTTATAACACTCCAGTGTTTGTCATAAAAAAGAAATCAGGCAAATGGAGCTTATTTTCAGATTTGAGGGCCATCAATAACATTATTCAACCCATGGGGGCGCTGCAGTGCGGACTCCCAAACCCAAATTTGATTCCTCAAAACTATGACATGATGGTAATTGATTTGAAAGATTGTTTTTTCTCAATTCCTCTACACCAAAAGGACAAACATATTTTTGCATTCACAGTCCCTGAGTTTAACAATGCTCAGCCCACTGCCCGCTATCAATGGAAAGTTTTACCCCAAGGAATGCTTAATAGCCCCACCATGTGTCAGTATTATGTATCCCATGATTTACAACCAAATCGTCTCCAGTTTCCATCTTTTCTCGTCTATCACTATATGGATGACATATTAATAGCAGCCCCTGGACCAACAGGTACAGTATACAAAACATTGCCTAACCTTCAATTTATTTTACAGCAGGGAGGTTTATGCATAGCACCAGACAAAGTAAAAGCAACACCTCCTTTCCAATATTTAGGTCACAAGATGCTGTCATCTCATGCTTCCCCCTCCTCACCTTGTGTCCAACTTCCACCCAAGCCTACACTGCTGCAGTTGCAACAATATCTCGGATCCATTAATTGGATCCGCCCCTATTTGGGATTGTCCACTGCCCAACTGTCGCCTTTGTTCACAGCATTAACCAAAGGCGTGCATCCTGCTGATGTCATAGAATTAGAAAAATCACAATTAGACACAATAGATTTGGTAAATCAAGCCCTTCAGCATAAATGGGTAGATCGCATGAAGGAAAACCATCCGTTTGCTATTTTAATTATGAACACTTTAACACTACCTACAGGTGCAATCACTCAAGTGACACCTTCGCTGCTAGTTTTGGAGTGGCTCCACCTTTCTCACACACCTAGAGCCACTCTCACTCAAAAACCAGCTCTATTTGCTCAACTAATAATGAAAGGCCGCCAGCAGTCCAAAGCTCTGGCTGGCATTGAACCCTCTATGTTATATGTTCCATGTTCCCTCAATACTTGGGAAACCTTGTTTGTCAACAGTGAACAACTCCAGTTCGCACTCGCGGACTGGGTTGGCACTGTCTCTTGTCATCCACCCCCGGATCCCCGCTTACAACTTCTCAAAACTTTACCTTTCACTTGGCAATCACCTTTTCAACCTCATCCTATTCCAGATGCCATCACAGTGTTTGCTGATAGCAGTAAAAAATATGGCACCTGTGCCTGGCAAAAAGAAGGTACCTGGCACACCAAAATCACTCCACCTCAAACCTCAGCCCAAAGAGCTGAGCTCTATGCGTCTCTTTTGGCGCTTCAACAATTTCCTAATCAACCTTTCAACTTAATATTAGACAGCTTATATGTCTCTCAAATAGTTTCCTCTATCTACCAGGCTTACCTCTCTCCTTCTATTAAATCCTCCTTACTCTCACTCTTCTTGGCTCTGCAACATCTAATTGACAAGCGCCAACATCCTTTTCATGTGGCACACATTCGAAGTCATCAACCCTTCCCTGGAGCTATCCAGGAAGGAAATGACGTTGCTGATTCAGCAGCTGCGGCTGCAACTACTCAAGCACTCGCTCTCTCTACCCCAACACCATGGGAAAGTCATTCGTATTTTCACCAGAATAAAAAGGCACTCATTAAACAATTTGGCATAACCGCAGGGGAGGCAACTGCTATTTTACAGCAATGTCCCACCTGCAGTAAACAGGCACACTCCATTCCCATGGGAGTTAATCCCAGAGGAACAGAATGTTGTCAAATTTGGCAAATGGATGTTACCCAATATCCTTCCTTTTCCCCATGGAAGTATATGCATGTATCTATTGATACTTTTTCTGGGTTCATCATGGCAACGCCTCAAAGAGGTGAAACCACAAAACATGTCATCAATCATTGTATTCGCACCTTTGCATCGCTGGGACGCCCAAATGAATTAAAAACAGATAATGGTGCTGCATACACCAGTGCTGCTTTTGCTACTTTTTGCACCAAATGGGGAATTAGCCATAAATTCAGAATTCTATATAACAGTCAAGGCCAAGCCATTGTGGACAGAGCTAACCAGACGCTCAAAAATGCACTTGACCGTTATTCTGAAACCAGGGGAAAAGCACCCCCAAGCCTCCCAGCAGTGCAAAACATCCTTAATCTTTGTCTCTATACATTGAATTTCTTAAACTTAACAGGCACCCCACCTACCTCTGCAGCTGAGAGGCATTTTTCTTCCTCCTCCCTTTCTCTTCCCCGCCCACAGGTTTGGTATCGTCAACTCCCTGATCCTACCTGGAAAGGGCCCGTTGATCTCATCACTTGGGGAAGAGGCTACGCAGCAGTCCAACTGCCTGAAAAAGTCTTGTGGGTCCCAGGTCGCTGCATCCGGCCCTACTTTGCACCAACACCTCATCCATCTCCGCCAGCAGACTCCCTGTCTCCTGAGTCTGCAACCATTGATGTGTGACATTGTACTCCCAGACAACACCTTGTGAGTTCCGGATCGCCATGTTCGCCAATATCATCCCAAGCCTGATCCACAAGACAGTATTCCTAACAACACTTTGCCTACTGGCGAAGAGACAGCATCTTGATGCCTTTCTCGCCCTCCACAATCCTCACCAGCCCCAAAACTTAACGTGGATAGTATTGGACACACACGCAGACAGCCTGAACTCCACTTCATCCATAGCGGTGCCAGGATCCTGGTTTCCTGACCTGTACTTTGACTTTGGCATAATGATGGGGGCCACCACCGTCACTAGCCACTAATGGATCAAGAGATGGTCCCTCTATGTTTGCCCTGGCTATATGAAAGACACAGCACACCGGAATAAGTGTGGGGGAGAAAGCGCCTATTTTTGTGCAGACTGGGACTGTGTCTCCACGGGGGAAATAACATGGGACACCCCCCCTCAAAGGTTATTTTATTACGCTCAAACGGACTGGTGAGAATGTCAAATGTGAGAAAGACCTAAGAGGAGTACACTTTAACTGTAATCTGGTTAAGATTTCCTTCACCACCCAGGGAAAAAGGCACGGGGGGTGGCAGGTAGGAATCACTTGGGGAGGTCGTGTTTATGATAAAACCAACAAGCTAGGGAACATTTTTACCATAAAACTAATACAAACCCCCATAGAACCCCCGGTACCAATAGGCCCCAACAATATACTAACTGACCGTAAGGTGCCACCCCCTCAACCCACCGGTAATTTTGAGAAAAATCCGCCTACTCCTATTGATCATTCTTACTCTCCTTCACAGAGGCGCCCTGGGAACCCTCTTTGGGACATTGTCACTGCCACCTATCACTTGGTAAATAGCACCCATCCTAACCTTACTACAGCCTGCTGGTTTTGTTAGAATGTTCAACCCCCATATTATGAGGCTGTAGGGTTTGTCTCTCCATACAACACCTCCTCGGATGACAAGGCATGCAGATGGAAACATGGCTCACAAACACTGCAGTCAATGTCAGGTAAGGGAACCTGCATTGGGCAGGTACCCACGCAGTACGAACAATACTGCAATACAACACATAACACGATTAACACAACACTCTTTTACATACCACCTAGAGACGGATGGTGGGCCTGCTCCACAGGCCTTACAGCCTGTGCCCACGGCCATGTGATAAGCCCCAAAGGTTTTTGCATCCTTGTCCAGGTCATACCACGCATATATATCCACACAGAAGAAGAAGTTTATAACACCTATTCAGGATCACACCTCGTAAGACACAAGCGAGAGCCTATCTCCACTCTCACAGTGGCTCTTTTGGTAGGACTTGGCCTAACTGGAGCAGAAACTGGAATAGCTTCTTTCGCACATCAGTATACTCAATACCACAACCTTAGGGCAGCCATCGATGAAGACTTAGAGAGAATAGAAACTTCTATCTCACACTTACAAAAATCTCTAACCTCCCTCTCAGAAGTAGTCTTGCAGAACAGAAGAGGACTTGATTTGCTTTTTCTAAAAGAAGGGGGGTTATGTGTGGCCTTAAGAGAAGAATGTTGCCTTTATGCAGACCACTCTGGCATAGTGCAGGACTCCATGACCAAACTCAGGGAGGGCCTGAATAAAAGAAAAAAGGAAAGGGAGGATCAACAAGGATGGTTCCAATCCTGGTTCAACTTTTCTCCATGGTTGTCCACCCTGATAAGTGCCATAGCAGGACCACTGATATTGTTACTCTTGGCATGTACAATTGGCCCCTGTATATTATCTCGCTTAAAAAGATTTGTGCAAACTAAAATAGGCACCTTGGAAAATATGATACTGGAACGTCACCATTACCAACCAGTACCATCTGAAGAAGATACGGAGAAAGCATCCCTCTGCACACCAGACTCTGACGATAAGTCGGAATTCGTTAATCCTATACAATTACGTAGGTCAATGCTCACCCTGGATGGGAGGGAGTCGGAAGACCACCAACCCACAGGGCGGGAAACCTACCTTTAAAAAAAACAAAAAAAGAGGAGATGTTGGGAAAAAGTTCAGTTCAGGCTCCTACAGTGTGACTAGGCCAATGGCCTGCACATAAAACAGGAACCAAGGACATGGAAAGCCTTGCACAAAGCTGGTTAGCAACAAAAGCTAAGTAGGTCAACTGCACGTAAGCAAGTAGGGAAAAAGCACAATGATAGGCTATAGCAAAAGGAAATAAGCTACATGTCATACTGCGGCAAATTATAGCCAATAATATAGCAAAGAGCTATGCGACAAAATGTAACCAATTGCATGATAGCACTTACTTATTTTCCTACATATGTAACTGTATGTAACCAATTATATAATAACATGTACTAACTTCCTACACATGTAACCAATTATGTATTGACACCTGCTCACTTCCTCATATATGTTGCCAAATAAAAGGGTGACTCAGAACACGCCCTGGGCTTACTCACCTCGAGGAAAACCTGCGTGTTGTCTTCACTTGCTTGCCAAGATTCATGCGTGGCCCACCCTAATGTGGCGAGGCAAACGCCGCAAGATGGTTAACTTATAAACTCAAAACACAGAAAGAGAAGAAAATAATACATAACTGAATAGATGGAAAAGGTTGTCTACAATTCAAAAATGAAAAAAATAAAAAAGATAATTAAGGAATACTATAAGGAATTGTATGATAAAGAAGAGATTTCAAGAGAGAGAACGGCTCAATATTTAGAAGAAAGTAAACTTCCAAAAATTCCAGAGGCATTTAAAACTATGTTAGAAGAAAGGATTACAATGATGGAGATATCAGGGGCTATAAAACAAAAAAAAGGGGAAAACACCTGGGCCAGATGGACTTCCGGCGGAGCTCTATAAAAATTTACAAGACGTATTAAGCAAACCACTGAAAGATGTTTTTAATGGACTTTTGTTAGAGGCTAAGCTTCCAAATATATGGATAGAAACAAATATTACTTTAATACCAAAAGAAGACACAGATTTGATGTATATTAAGAATTATAGACCAATTTCATTATTTAACGTGGATTACAAGATTTTTGCTTCAATAATGGCAGAGAGACTGAAAAAATACTTAGTTGAATTTATACATCCAGATCAAAATGGCTCTTTACCAAAGAGACAAATTAAAAATAATTTAAGAGTGATAATGGACATATTAGAATACTATGAACTACATCCAGGGAAACAATTAGCATTAATACTTTTAGATGCCCAAAAGGCATTTGATATCGTTTCAACAACTACAAATAATGGACTTTGGAAAGAACTTTACAAATATGATAAAAACGATATATAGTAACCAGACAGCAAAAATGATTGTGAATGGAAATTGCTGAATTGCTGAAAGCTTTGAGATAAGAAAAGGCACGAGGCAAGGAAGTCCATTATCCCCACTATTATTTATTTTCACTTTGGAAGTTTTAAATAGAAGGATTAGACAAGATACAGAAATTAAAACACTGAAGATAAAAGACGAAACATACAAGTTACAAGCATTTGCTGACGATCTAGTATTTATTCTAGAAGAACCTTTAGAGATGATTCCTAAGCTATGGGGAAAGATAGAACAGTATGGAGAAATAGCAGGATTAAAAATAAAGAAAGAAAAAACCAAGGTAATAGTTAAGAATCTCACAAATAAACAGAAAAAGCAAATGCTAGAAAAAACAGAGGTACAGATAGTGAAAAAAGTCAAATATTTAGGTATATATCTTTCGGTCAAATATTCGTCAATAAAAGAAGATAACTATATAAAATTATTGAAACAAATAAAGCTGGACTTGGAAAGATGGAAGAATCTGCAGTTGTCAATATTAGGAAGAATTGCTACAGTAAAAATGAATATATTGCCAAAGACTTTATTTTTATTTCAAACAATTCTGATAAAACTTGAGAAAATTTTTTTCCAAGATTTAAACTCATTAATTTTGAACTTTGTTTGGCAGGGGAAGAAAGCTAACATTAAGATGAAAACATTACAAGACGCTAAGGAAAATGGAGGATTTGGATTGCCGGAATGGGCAGTTTATTATCAAGCATCTGTCTTAACATGGGTGAAAGAATGGATAATGCTTAGAAATAAAAGGTTGTTATATTTAGAGGGGCATGATTTACAATTGGGTTGGCACACTTTCTTATGGTATGGAAAAAATAGAGCTCATAAGTATATTTGTGAGAAACAGAGAAGTTTAAAAATAAAACGGCCACAATTGATTAACAATAGAAAGATTAGCCAAGCCCTGCACGTAGGCATTAGATTCCAGGAGGCCTGGCTAGAAGACACACTTAACAAGACAAAAGGATGACAGAGGGAAGTTCGGAACGATGTAACCAAGGGGTGTGTGGAAACGATGTATTCTGGCTAGGCGGATCGGACAGATTGTGCCCCTGGAAGTCCTCTCAAATGGGACCTAAGGGGAGGGGATGGGGGCGTCGCGATAGGAGTGTATATAATGTTGTGAGTTTGAATATTTTGGTGTGGTCTCTGGGTTTAGAACTTCCTGTTGAAGTCTCTCACCAGGATCCACCGCGCTTTGCAAACCGCTTTTCTATTTTCTGCAGAATAAACTCTTTTTCTTACCAATCCAATTTTGTTGGTATTTTAATCACATTTCCANCATTGATATTGTTGTTTCCTTCCTGTGTAAGGATTCTCCCATTCAAAGGCAAACATGGGCCTCGACTCTTTGTCCAGAGGACATGCCCAGAAGGCATCCTTCAGGTCCACAACACTAAACCATTGGTGGTCTGGGGGGATTCTCCCCATTAAAGTGTAGGGATTTGGCACAATGGGGTGTCTAGTCTGAACAATTCTGTTCAAAAGTCTCAAATCCTGGACTGCTCTAAAGGTCCCATCTGGTTTCTTTACTGGTAATATTGGAATATTATAAGGTGACATAGAGGATTCCAAAAGACCATCCTTTAAGAGGACATCAATCACTGGCTGTAGACCTTTTCTTCCTTCCATTGAAATGGGATACTGTTTCTGCCTAACTATTTCATTTGGTTCTTTCAAGTGGATTTTTAAGGGGGGGATCTGTAACCCCCCTCTGTTCCCCTCCCTCACCCAGACAGATGGGTTGATCTTATCCTCCTCCTCCTGGGTCAGTTTTCTCATGAATGCTTCAGGCTTGAATTCTAATTTTAATTGTAATGCCATCAGAGCATCTCGCCCTAATAGGTTTACTCCAGCCTCAGGAATATATAACATTTCAATATTAATTTTCTGTCCCCCATCTTTTACTCTAATTTCCAGGGGATTGATTTTGGAGACTTCAAATCCTTCCCCTTTTACCCCAGAAACTCTGATCACTCTGATTAATTTCATTTCCGGGGTTAATACAGAAACGGAGGTTCGGGCTGCTCCTGTATCTATTAGAAATACTAATTCTTCTTCGCTGGATCCCACTAATAAATTTATCAAGGGCTCTCCGTGGGATTTAAATATAAAGTGCCCCTGACGTCCCTAATATTGATCCTCATCCTCTTCCATTAACTTGTACACTTGCATTTCCCTCTGTTGCACGGGACAATCTTTCTTAAAATGTCCGGGCTGACCACACCCCAAGCATCGCCTTATGCGTTCCTCCCAGCCCGTGCCATCCCTACTTCCCTGTATCCTTCCCCTGAATCCCTGATTCTGACTTCTCCTGTTCCAGTTTGCCTTCCCGCGTCCTCGTCCTCCTTCCGGAGCTCGAGGGGTTGGGGGTTGTTGCTGCTTTATTACCTCCTTAACTGTAGCTACCATCATTCTCCCTTTCTGCTTTACTTTCTCCGCGTCCCTCTGGACATACACTTTCTGAGCTTCTTTTAATAGGTCATCTATAGGTTTGGTAGTCCAATTATCCAGTCTTTGCAATTTCTTTGAAATATCTGGCCAAGCCTTAGTCACGAACTGGATCCTAACGAGC
>NW_015386738.1:48844-49932 GCF_001527695.2 Protobothrops mucrosquamatus | reverse complement strand
TGGGCTGAAGATGGATCATGGGGATATAGGACTCCAATTTATATGCTGAATCGCATTATTAGGTTACAAGCGGTTCTGGAGATTATCACTAACGAGACAGCACTAGCATTAAATAAGTTGGCTAAACAAAATACCCAAATGAGGGCTGCAATTTATCAAAATAGGCTAGCCTTGGATTATTTATTGGCAGAAGAAGGAGGGGTCTGTGGAAAATTTAATTTAACCAACTGTTGTCTGCAAATAGACGATGAAGGGAAAGCCATAGAGGAAATAACAAACAGGATGAGGAAAATAGCCCATGTACCGGTCCAAACCTGGACTGGAATACTTGATGATGAAGGGTTCTTGGGAAGAATTTTTAGAAAGTGGAAACAAGCTTTATTCATGTTAGCAGTTGTATTCTTTGGGTTAATGTGCTTACCCTGCTTGATCCCTATAATAAGAAGTATTGTACAAAACACAGTGGAGGGAATGGTAAATGCAACCAATAAGAGTGAGGAACAAATGCTGATGTTAAACAAGGTGACTGGACATGCTGCAATACTTAACTTTGAGAATGCTGAGGAGATCCGGGAAAGTTTAAAACCATTTGAAGAAAAATTTTATTTTTAAATTAGTATAAAAAAATAGAAAGGGTGGATTTGTGAGAAACAGAGAAGTTTAAAAATAAAACGGCCACAATTGATTAACAATAGAAAGATTAGCCAAGCCCTGCACGTAGGCATTAGATTCCAGGAGGCCTGGCTAGAAGACACACTTAACAAGACAAAAGGATGACAGAGGGAAGTTCGGAACGATGTAACCAAGGGGTGTGTGGAAACGATGTATTCTGGCTAGGCGGATCGGACAGATTGTGCCCCTGGAAGTCCTCTCAAATGGGACCTAAGGAGAGGGGATGGGGGCGTCGCGATAGGAGTGTATATAATGTTGTGAGTTTGAATATTTTGGTGTGGTCTCTGGGTTTAGAACTTCCTGTTGAAGTCTCTCACCAGGATCCACCGCGCTTTGCAAACCGCTTTTCTATTTTCTGCAGAATAAACTCTTTTTCTTACCAATCCAATTTTGTTGGTATTTTAATCACATTTCCA
>NW_015386738.1:5020-46473 GCF_001527695.2 Protobothrops mucrosquamatus | reverse complement strand
ACTGGCCTAGGGGAAATTTTTAGCGGGGGTTTTAAAATAATTTTAAATTACTTAGGCCAATTGTTAATATTTGTCTTTTAATTATGTTTTAACTGTAGTATTTGGTATTTTGTAGTTGTTTTATCTGGTTGTTAGCCGCCCTGAGTCCGCAAGGAGAAGGGCGGGATATAAATATAATAAACATAAACATAAACATAAAGATGGGCGAAAAACTTTGGCTACAATATAGAACTAGAAAAGTGGCAACGGCTATGGGAGAGAAATTACAAATTAACAATATCAACTTCATATAAAGAAAACTTATATAAAATGTTTTATAGATGGCACTTGCCACCAGCAAGATTAGCAAAAATGTTTAAAAATATGTCAGATAGATGTTGGAAATGTAAGGACAATTCAGGCACATACTATCATATTTGGTGGACATGTGGCAAAGCAAAGGCTTACTGGAAAAAGATACATGCGTGGTTAGAAAAAATATTAGGTGAACATATTGATTTTAAACCTGAACGTTTCTTACTAGGTATAATGCCAGAAAGAATTAATAAGCAAAGTCTTACCACAGCAGCAAGAATAATCTTTGTGCAATATTGGAAGAAGGAAGGACTACCATCAGAGGAAGAAATAATCAGAAAAATATTGGAATGCACAGAGATGGACAGATTAACCATGAGATTGAAAGATAAAGAAGATACAGATTACTACCAAACTTGGGACTTACTTTATTGTTGGCTAGAGGAGAGAATCAAGAATTAGGAATTGAATATGTATTAACATAGCTGAGCCCAGACTGCTCGTTGGTTGAAAAATTAACATATGTATGTAAAGAAAATCAATAAAATCTTTATAAAAAAACATACATTCCAAAAATGATAGTAGCCACAAAATAATATCTAATTGCTCACCACTGATCACTTTCTGACCCCCATGCCCAGCCAAACACCTAAGTCATCAGCATTTTCCAGAAAGCCAGCCTGGTCAGGATCAATCTGATCTTGCTACTGCTACCATAAAAGCATACTTCCTGGCTCCTGCAAGATGGCATTCTTCAATTTAAAACTGAGGATTCCCCTCCTGCCACATCATAATTTATAAGTAATGTCGATATTTCTTTTAAACAAAGGAACTCTCTTCAAAACCACAAAAATCCCAAGTCAAAGTTGCTATTTCAGTCATGTCTGATACTCTCTGTAATCAGATCTCTACATCTGTTTTCTTTTCAGGGACAGTCATTTCTCACTACTAACATTTAGGTTCTTTTGGCTTTCTCAATATTAACTCCAGTTTTCCCATTTGGTTTATTTACTTAATTCAATGCTCTTCTCAAGCAGACTTCTTTGTCTGAATTCCATCAGCTCATAACAGAATATTGTGATGAAAAGAGAATGGGCAAAAGTTAACTATTTTTAATTAATTTTAATTTTTAATTTTAATTTAAAAACTAATTTAATTTTTAACTTTTTCCCAATCACAGCATCCACAGTGGATTTTTTTTAGTACTCCTGTTGGCCAAAGGACCCTGTGGATTCAACTGTATTCAAACTGAAAACCAACAGTTTTAATATATAGCTGACCTACAGGAGGATATTGAGACCGTTTACCATTGTTAGTTGTTTCATTGTCTAGAAAACTCCCCACTCCAACCTTGATTTGTCTACACAGGCTTTCTGTTGTCAATTACAATAATTTAAAGCCCACCCTGGACAAGACCAGGGGGGATAGATAGGTCATCCATCGTAGAACAGATACTCAGTAGCAACTAGATACAAACACCAGAACCAGACTCTGAAGAGAGGAACAAATTCTGCCCCAAAGTTTCCATCTATGGTTTCGTACCTTGCCTTTTGGTGCTTTGGAAAATAGATTGATCCGTCTTCTTTGTGTAAAGTAAATATTGCACTTTCCATTCTCACTGATCTCACCATTTGCAATTTTCAAATTATTTATATATAAAGTTGCAATTCTGCATATTTCTTCTAACACTAAAATGTATGTTGTAATAATTAATCTCTATCATGACACTATTTGGCTAGAACATAATATAAAACCACCAGGTGGCACCGGTTCCTTTAAAAAAAAGACTACCCCCTCCATACTTCCTATAATCAAAAACCAAGCACTTTTAAGTTAACTTTTTATAATTAGCTAAGGTATGTTGAAACTCATTTTTAGTAAACACTATACATTAATTTGGGGGCACCATACTGAAAATTACTTAATCTGCCTTGCATTTACCAAAATAAAGGGAAACTAAATTACTAAAACCCTATATAATTTAGTAAAATTTACTAACCAATGCTAAACTGTGTAAGTTAACTAAAATTACATACTATAGGTAAAAAAGTAAACCACCTGAACATTTTTGACAAGTTCATAAAATTGATTCTTAGGATTTACTGTAACCTGTGTTATTAATGCATGGGTAACTCAACTGTATCCAGTGTAACCATTAGCAGAAACAGCTTGCAAAATAGGAAACTTCCTGAAATTCAAGTACCATCAGCTGGTTGTCACTCATCTAAATTTCCCACAAACCACACAAAAGGGTTCTTCTAGGTTCTTCTGGTGAAACATAAATTAAAACACATGATGTGTCATGTAAATCTGTTCAGAGCAAGGTCTTTGGGAAGAGAATATCACAAAGCATTCATGTCCTGGAGTCAGCTCATTTTGATTCACAAGAACTAATTGTTAAATTTTCACCAGTTGTTAAAAACAAACACTATTCAAACTTAATACTACACACACCCATTGAAATATATATCAACCATCTTCCTTCAAGTGCAAATAGAGAGTGAAATGGGGAAGAAAGAAGTAAGAGGAGGTGTGCACATGCAGAGAAGAGCATACAAAATCACATGAGGCAGTTATGTTGACAGTGTAGCTAAAAAAAAAGAGAATAGTCTTTTTGATGACAGGCAAGGCTTTCATTGTTGATTATTAACTCTTCTCACACTTCTGTGACCTTACATATGCCAGGCTCACTTCAGGTTAGTCTGCTTTTCTTTTCTCCAGTTAAGAATCACTGCAGGTAGGAAGTAATTTTTTTGGGTATTTCTATTTAGATTTGGGATGACATGTGCATAACCCTCTATTTGGTTCTGGGAAGTCCAGGGGGGGAGGGGAGGAGGGGATTAAAGATGTAAATTTAAATTTTGGTATATTAGAATGCTATAGTGAAATAATGTATTTGAAGAAGATGAGATGCTCGGCTGGCGCCCCCAAACTGCATCCGAAGGATGAGGAAAAGAAGGAGGTGGGATGTGTAGGGTAGTTGAGAGGAGGAAGGAGGAGAGAGGTGTAGGTAGAAGGAGAAGAGAGGAGGAGGGAAGTAGGTAGGAAGGGTGAAAGAGAGGGTGGACGCAGGTGGGGGGGCTGCTGAGCACCTCTGAATAGATATATAATATGGGGGTTTTTTTATTAACGTATACCATATTTGTAATTTGTCTGTTTATTTGAAAATTAATAAAAAATTTGAATATATATATAAAAAGAATCACTGCAGGTAGGAAGTAATTTTAAAATAACTCTTGAAAGTTGTGTTTTTTATCAGGGAAGCCTTAGTTATGTGCCCTTTGTTTGTTTGATGGCCAGTTTTTGAGAATTCTGTTTAGCTTTCCAACATGCATATTTTCTTAAATTTATCTGAGATACTGAGGCTGCTTGGCTGGAATGAATGTTGAAATCAGCACATGACTCATTCACAAAGTACTATACACTATATTGAGATTTGCATACCAAGGATTGTAAACATAATTTGGGTAAGTCAAATGAAATCAAATCAGTATTTAAATATTTATGTATTATAAATATACAAATACATAATTATATATTTGATAAATAATTAAATCATGTATATGGAATTTGCAAATAAAAAGTATTGTATATTTTTATTATTTGTAAAATTTATAATAAACTTACAGATATATACATATGTGGGTGTATACACATTGTTTTTAATCTATTCTTTTATTGTTTTTAAAACAATAAATGAAGAAAATGAACAAAGTGCAAAAATAAAATATACA
This sequence comes from Protobothrops mucrosquamatus, assembly GCF_001527695.2. NCBI lineage: Eukaryota > Metazoa > Chordata > Lepidosauria > Squamata > Viperidae > Protobothrops > Protobothrops mucrosquamatus. The sequence goes on along the minus strand of NW_015386738.1, from coordinate 42,445 downwards.
TTTTTTTAAAAAACTGAAGTAAAAATACAAAAAAGGAAAAAAGTACAAAATGTCATTTTAACATTAATTACAATTCTACATATATTTTTCTAATGCAATTATTATTCAAATACACATACACTTCTATTACATTTTTGTAACTATATTTTTTCTATAAATGAGTCTCATATTTCATTGTATTTCTCCACCTGAAATCTATATCTATAGGAAATCCACTCATTAGGCCCTCAATCCATTGAGTGAAAGAGGCCACACATTTATCTTTCCAATGTTGCAATATCAGTCTTTTGGCCCTAGTAAGAACGCAGAGAACCTATTTATGATGTCCAGTTGTCATATTCCAAGAACTAGGTATGTAATTCAAAAAGTATTCTTGTCACACAATCATATTTATCATATTTAATTATCTATACAATCATATTTATGTAATCCACTACTTTCTTCCAAAACTTAGAATAAAACTAATAGAAGCTTTTTGAAGAAGTATTATTCTATTACATCTCCAACAAAATACTGTCCTAGACAATCCTTTTCTATACAGATGTAGTGTACTCCAATAAAGTCTAAATATTTTTTGTTATGTAAGTCTTCCATGGAACACAATTATTAAACCACTACCAGGGAATCAAGGTGTCCCCCAACCCCTAATGCCCTGTCACTTAATGACTGCAACAGGAAAAGCTGGGATTGTAATCATTGAAGGAGCCATGTGGGTGTTTTGGTGAAGGACACAACAACTTACAACCAAAATTTCAGATTCAATTATTGTCGTAGGTTGAGGACTATGTGTACATGACTACCCAATGCCTCTATCTCTATTTAGAGTCCTAAAATAAAAATTGAGCATGACTTATTTTAGAAAAGACCAAAAGTCTTTCAACTCTGTATTTTTTCAGACCAATAGTTAGTGGAAGATGCTTTATCTGAACATTTCTGGCAGAAAAACAGATCATGTTCTGCAAAATACTGGTGTATTTTAATTTACTTATTAAATCCATATGCTACCCATCTCTCTGATAGTGTTTTATGCTTTGTATTCATTTTCTTTTCTATGTAGGCACAATCATTGATTTTCAATGTCTTTTATAAAAAAGAAGCCATCAATTGATAATGTAAAGAAACTAAAGATATCATATGTTTTCATACAAGGCAGAGGTCCCCAACCTTTTGGGCACCAGGTTCTGTGGAGAAAGATTTTTCCGTGGACTGGAGAGTACATGGTTCTGTGTGCTGCCTGCATCCCATGGATGGGGTTTTGCTTGGTTGTGCAGACCGGCTGCTGGCATGTCGCATCCCAGTACCAGTCTACGGACCGGGGGTTGGGGACCCCTGATATAAGGATCATAGGCTGTATATTAGTTATATGACTGAGTGCACATAAGCAATTGAGTGTTAGGAAAGAATGTTCCTAACAGTTATTGGATTACTCCCTACACACTGGTAGGGCCTTTTTGCATCAGTGATATGCATAAGACCAATTTCTAAATATTTATTTATTTATTTATTATATTTTAAACTGTCCATCTTGTTCACAGAGGGACTCTGAGCAATATACAATAAAGGACTATATATTTCCTTATATAAAGGAAATAAGATCTTTATAGATACAGAAAACGCCTTCAATAATTTGAACTGGGTTTTCTTATTTCAGGTACTGGAAAATACGAAATTTGGAAAAAACTTTATAAAACGAATGAGATCAATCTGCAAAAAAATTACAAAAAGCATAAATAATTGTTAAGGGAGATCTTTAAAACTGTGAAGGGATGCCCACTATCCATTCTCTTGTTTATTTTGGTTCTGAAAATACTGAATTAGAGTTATAAGACAAGATATGGGAGTAAAGATAAAAAAAGAAATTTACAAATGACTTGGTATTGATTCTGGAAGATCATTTAAAGGAATTAAAATATTAAAAAGAAAATTAAAAGAATTTGGTGCATTTGCAGTTATTGATTAATAAAGAAGATAAAGATGTTCACAAAAAAATGAAAATAGAAGATCAAACAGAACTGATGAATGAAAAAGATTTTAAGAATGAGAAGAAGGTATAGTACTTTATCATTGACTGTATTTCCTCTACTTTCAGGGAGGTCTACTATAAAGTCCATAGCGATTTCTTCCCATGGTTGAGAAGGGTCTGCCACTGGAATTCCCTGGAATTCTTTCATGGTGGCACATACAGTACAACTCCTGACATAATTTTCCACAACCCGTTTTAACCCCAGCCACCAGAACTGCCGGCGGATGAGATGTAGAGTTTTTAAATATCCAAGGTGTCCAGCCTGTTTTACGTCATGGCTGTGTTTGAGAGCGTTAAGACGGAGGGCTTCTGGCAAGTACAATTTTCCCTCCTTCCAAGCCAAACCATCCATGCATGTTAGGGAGGTTTGACTGTCCTTGAACCACTGGTCTGTGAAGAGCTTTTGTTTTATTTTCTTTGCCCCAGGGCAGTTTGTAGATTGGAGATAATTGCCTCATTAATCTCTTCGCGCTGGCTTTTGTACTGGGGCAGTCTGGATAGAGCTTTAGCTAGGAACTTTTTCCCTCCCAGAATGTACTTTAGAGTGAAGTTAAAACGATTAAAGTATTGTGCCCAGTGCACCTGTTTCGGGGACAATTTGCAGGGAGTTTTCAGTGCTTCTAGATTTTTGTGATCTGTCCATACTTCAAAAGTCACCTTGCTCCCTTCTAGATAGTGTCTCCAGTTTAATAGAGCCCATATGATTGCAAAAGCCTCCTTTCCCAGATCGCCCACCTCCTTTCACTCTCAGTAACTTTTTTCAAGGTGTAGGCACAGGGTTGCAAGGCCCCACTTTGGTTCTTTTGCAGTAATACAGCTCCTACGGCCACTTTGCTGGCATCAGCTTGCATTACAAAGGGCTCCCCTGGGCAGGGGTGCTTTAGGACCAGCTCAACAGCAAATAGTCTTTTTAGATTCTCAAAGCAGTTTAATAGCCTATAGTCCATGCTAGTGGTTGGCCCGGTCATGGTTTCCCTCCTCCTTTGCCTATTTTGAGTAGTTCTGTAAGGGGTAGGGCAATCTCAGCAAAGGAGGGAATAAATTGACGGTAGAAGTTGGCAAAACCTAGGAAGCTCTGGAGCTGTTCGCGAGTCTTTGGGGGCCACCATTCGATTATAGCTTTCACCTTGGCTGGATCCATTTCAATACCCTCATTGGAAATTCTATAGCCAAGATAATCTAATCAGGTCTGGTGAAATTCACATTTTGACAGTTTGACATAAAGCTAGGCATTCAATAGTTTCTTTAACACTTCTCTCACCAGCTTTATATGATCAGTCATATTCGTGCTGTATATCTGGATATCATCAAGATACACCAGAACCCCTTTGTATAGATGTTCATGTAGGACCTCATTAATCAACTACATTAATATGGCTGGGGCTCCCTGTAGTCCAAATGGCATGACTTTGAACTAATAGCTCCCCATGGGGCAATTGAATGCAATTTTCCACTCGTCTCCCTCCTTTATTCTCACCCGGTAATATGCCTCTCTCAGGTCTAATTTAGTGAAGACACTCCCCTTAGCCAGGTGGGTTAGTAAGTCCTTCAGGATGGGGAGAGGGTATTTATTTTCCACACTCACAGCATTGAGACCCTTATAGTCTATGCAGATATGAAGAGACCCATCTTTTTTTCTTTAAACAACACAGGGGCTCCCACAGCAAACTTGGCCTGTTCAATGAACCCCCTCTCTAGGTTTTTGTTCACGCATTGCTGCATCTCCTCCATTTTGAGGGGGGACATGGCGTACATTCTCGGTCGTGGGAGTTTGGATCCCGGCAACAGTTCAATGGAACAATCATTGGGTCAGTGGGGAGGCAGGGTGTCATATTCCTTCTCACAAAATGCCTCTGCCAGGTCCCTGTACTCGCTGGTGGTGATGAGGCAGCCATGTGTGCTCGCTTGTTGGGTGGGCCAAAGTTTCCTGTATTGTCTGTTGAATCAATAGGGGGCTTGGGCCCTATAGGTAGCCTCACAGTTCTCATTCCCTCCTTCCACCAAATAAACAGCTTCCATTTGTCCAACCAGGCTAATCCTAGGATCACAGTCTCAGTCATTTTTGGAGCCACCAGGAAATGAATGAACTCCTGTGCTCTCCTAATTCTAAGCGTAGGGGCTCAGGTAATTGAGTGGCTAAAGTCCCTCCCATCAGGGAGCTATCTACTTGCTCAAACCTCACAGGTTTGGAGAGCAGCTTTGCTCGTATGCCTATTTTCATGGCAAATGGCAAGCTAATGACGCACCGGGAGCATCCAGAATCAACTAGCACTTTTAAGTCTACCTGTGCTCCCGACTTAGGGATTATGAGTTTGGCTGACAGTGAGAAAGATGGGGTGTGTCGACTCACCATCGGTTTGTTCTCTCCTTCGTCGCCGCTTTTGAAAGAGGGTAGAGCGGGGGTGGATCTAGCCTTAGTCCCGGCGTCCTCCTCCGTGGGGGATGTGACTTGGTCAACCGGTTCCTGTGTGATCCAGTTGGATTTCTCTCTCATTGGCTGCTGGGTAGGTTTCTTTCTCGCTGCTGGTCCCGGTCTACTCTGCTATTGGGGGTAGGGGACTGGGCAATTCACTGCTCGATGTCCCTGCTGTCTGCATCGGAAGCACTTGATTGGCGGGCCTGCAGGTGGCCTGGGTCCTTCAGCAGTCGCAGCAATTGGAAGTTTTCGAGGGGGGGTTGTTTGGGTTGCTCTGGCTTTGGCTCAGCTTCAGGTGGGGGAGGCTTCTTATAGCAGGCGAGATGAACGCAATCACATCGACCATAGTGGTTGGGTCCGGGTAGAAATAGGTCCAGCGGTTCAAATGAGAGCACACTTGGTTGAGAAAAAAAATTAGCTTCTCTGGGTCTCCATTGAAGGTTGCTCTGAAAGGTGGAACAATCATTGGCTGCTGGATGTGGTTGTTGCACCCCCAGTTGCTATTGGCCCCAATCTGGCTGCTGATTCAATAGCTGCTGGGGCCCCCACTGTGGCTGTTGCACCCCCAGTTGCTGTTGGGGCCCCCAACCTGGCTGCTGCTGCATTTCCAGGGGTGGCACATTTGGGGTCTGTTGCCATTCCCCCTGCTGTGGGTCTGCTGGGAGCTGTGGCATCCTCAACCGTTGTAAAGCCTCCTGCGGCCTCAGAGGGGGTTGTTGTTGGAACTCCATCATCTGCAGGCCCCTCAGTGGTTGCTGTACATTATAGGGTGGCGACCAGCCTCCTTGCTGTGGTTGTCCTCCCACCAGCTGCTGATCTCCTGGCTTCTGCACCACCCCAAGCTGTTGCAAGGCCTCTATTAGCTGCTACAAGCTCATCCACCTGCGGGGGCTGCCAAACTCCCCACTGCTGCAGGGGCCTCAGACTGGGGTTTTCTCTCTCTCTGTGGAGCTGGAGGCCCTGGCAGGGGATTTCAGGAGCTGGAAGGCTGTCTAATCTGCAAAGGAGGGGCTGGAGGCTTCTCTCGGCAGAAGTTGATTTCTGCTTCTCTGCCCTAGCCCTTCAAATCTCTCCACTGGCTGGCTACGAGCTGCACACAGGCATTCCCACTCACCTGAGTCCTCAGTGGCAGACATCCTGGTAGCTCTCCACAGGTCTGCTTTTGAAGTCTTTGTGGGTGGCAAGGCAGTCTCGAGGCATCTGGAGTCTCCTTTGGGCTGGGCCCAATCTGACAACCAGATCAGCTCTCAAAGCTGCTTGGGTTTTGCCTTCAGCTGGGAGTCCTGCAAAAGCTCTTCCTCCCCTGGCTTGTTTGCTGTCGATCCCCCCCCCCCCCGGGGTAGCAGCTGATGCCGGGTTGCTGGCTTCAAGCAATTTTTTTTTTCTCTCCATGATAAAATCTTCTCCCGAATCTTTGTCAGTTTCCCTCAAGTCTGAGGACAGTGACTGGGGCTCAGGACCTCTAGAAAGTTTGGAAAGTTTGTAGATTTTGGCTTAATGTCATGGTTCCGACAGATGAAACTCTTCAAAGAACTTTGAGGCATTGTTTACCTTAAAGAATCTTTATTCGAGCAGCATAGCTTCAGCATGTACATAGTCGAAGCCAAAATCTGACTTCCCCTCCCTTCAGCACATAGATTAAAGCAAAATTTCCTCCTACAACTAACGTTCTTAAATCACATTCTCCAATTAATTTGAAATGCTGGCTTTCTGCCCAGTTTTTTATCCCGCCATGCCTTATCATCTCTTATTACAATATAGTATGCCTAACTAACTCTCATCACATTCTTCCCCCTCCCCCCAGTATCACCTAATTCTAAGAGTAAAGCATAATAAAGAAAAAGGCTGCATCTCCATATGTTGACAAAGCAAGAACATCTAATGTTAGCAGTGTTGACATATACACTATAATTTTGAAACTTCTAAATCCAAGTTTTCGCACCTCCTGGAATATCGTCTCGCACCCCCAGGGGGTGGCAAACTGGGACAAATGGTATAGACCCTTAAGTTGGGGAATCATGAGACCTGTCTTTCTTTTAACGCTATTCTGCTATTAGCTTATTGCTTTACAACAAATGGCTATTTCCAGTTGGAATCCAAAAATATCAGCTAAAGAAAGGAAATTATGACTGCTGTGATGTTAAATCAATAATCCAGGGAGGCTTCAAATACTGAAGCTTTCTAAATGGATTGTGGAAAAGGTATAGAAATTATTAGAGAAGTAATAATTGATTTGGATTTTCACATATTGGGAAGAGAATTATTCTGTTAAAGGCAATCAAAATTTCAATGAGAATAAAAATGCTACAGTGATCACATTGTGCCATTAGCATAGTCAGTTACCACTATGTGACAATCTATTCTGTTGTATTTCATGAAAGTACTTCAATTCCATTTCATTTTATCTCATTTACTTGAATCAATATAGCACTGTGGGAGTTTTAAAAATCCTAATATCTCTTCATACATATTAATTTCCTTTTAACATACAGCCTAAAAAAGAGATAAGCCAACCCTGGAAATGTACAGAATGAAATATTTCAAATTTAAGCTTGATACTGATTTGTTCTGAACATGGCCAAAAAAGTTTCAAGCTTAAACCTGGATTGTTCAACTTCAAATCTTTTGAGTAAAGACAGATCAACTCTTCTGAACTAGAAGAATGGGACATTTCAACTACAAAATATTTCGAATCCTTCTAGTTTACCACTTTCCTCAGTATTTTGCCAACTGGAAAATGTTATAATGTTTAAAATTGTATGCTGTTGTTGTGTTGCTGGTTTTTTTCTTTTTCTTATATGCCTAATATATATGTCTTATTTCCCTTACCTCCTTGCTGATTTAATGAAATGCAACTTGATTGTTTTTGGTATTCAGGTTCCACTAGATCTCGACCTGAATGTGCTGACGTCTGATCAATAGAGTCCTAAAAATAAACATAAAAAAGAAGAAACATATTACTGATAATTGCCATTCATATTATCACAGTATTCAAAAGCTGAAAGTGAATTCTTTCCTTACATAAGATTCCTCTATTTGGGGGGGGGGCAGAATTAATTTGAAACAAGGTCACAAATTTAATCCTTGATAAGGTAACTACAATTCAATTTCCTTTTATTCATTTTCAATAGAACAGAGTTATATTGTGAAACCTGGCTACTAAATTCCAGCCAAGCAAAGCCAATATGCAACAGGTTTCACCTCCCTTCAACCTAATTAATTGTTGCACAAGTATTATATTTGACCTCACATATTAAACCTATAAACATTTATAACTTCTACATATAATTTGTATTAAAGATATTTTAAAAGAATGAAAACAATAAACATTTTTAAACAGAAAAGGAAAATATTTTATCTTAATGCTACAGTGTAAGTTTTCAAGATGCTTACAATTTCTAAAATATTTTCTGTTGGCCTAAATCACTGGATAATTCTATTATCTGATGCCTTTAATCTGCTCTATCATAAATATACATGATATATAAATATTTGACTTTATTTCCTCCTACAGTTCAAAGAAATTTAATATAAACAATACCAAAAAATGAAAATAAATCAGAATAAATCATATTCAAAACCAACCTGGCTGATGAAAATACCCTTGTACCATGCTACACTATTTATTACCATAAACAGTACAGCACAAATAATACAATATCTAAAATTATAGCAACCTTCATTCTAATATGAAGAGTTTTTACATGAAGAGTACCAAACACACCTAAAAAATTGCAGCAACTTGGATTAAATATGGATCCAGCCAGAGTTTTATTCTATATCCAGAATCAAATCAGAAATAAATATACTATTATCCATCCTGGAGAAAGTATGGTACAATGTAAGAAAATATGAAAAGTGTTACCTCAGGGATCCATAAATGTATAGGGTCTTCAGGAGCTAGGAATTTATTGAGTATAAAGAATGTGTCATGATTCCGATAGATGAGACTAACTAAAACAGAACTCTGAGGCTTGAGGTTTTCTTTAAGAACATATTTATTGGCTACAAAGTAATGGCACTGTCAAAAGTGAAACCAGTACTAAAATTCCCTCCAAAAAGTTACAGTATATAAAGTTAAACTTCCCACCCCATTACTATGCAATCAACTTCGTTTCCCAATAGATTAGTTTGGCAAGCTTTCTAACAGAAAGCTCAGCCTCCCAGTCTAACAAACAGAAAGGACAGAGAACTGTTTAAGGACAGGACAGGACAGAGAACTGTTTAAGCCAGCAGAAAAAGTCCACCCACCCACCCCATTCTAGTGGCAACCGAAAACGAGCCAAATGGCTTTATTCAGGTTCATTGCAGAGTTGATAGTCGGACCCCCCCAAAAGAAAACAGATCCTGTAGAGCAGGGCTTTTCAACCGGTAGTACGAGTACCACTTGTGCTACTTTGCCACATGGCAGGTGGTACATGATTGCTAACCAAGTGTAGCAGGGGAGGGGAATGAGCTGAAGCGAGCCAAGCCTGAGGGAGGGGCAGCTGCAGATGCAGGACTGTCTGGGCTCGGCAGAAGCCCCAGGAGCCGGCAGGACTGTAGATGATTGGTGCTTCCAGAAGCAGCTTGGAGCTGGAGGTGAACTGAAAAAGGGGGGGAAGAGAGGAAAGGCTATAAAAGAATGTAGTTTGGGTGAGGGAAGGGGAAAAAAGACAACAGGAAAGGTTTAATCCCTTTAAACAAATGTAATTAGTTTTACCCCCTTTAACTGAGTCTGTCTGTGGCTTTTAGAAAGTTTTCTTTGAAGGTAAACAGGCTTAATTTAAAGCTAAAGTTTTTCGCAATTGTTGGAGCCTTTCAGTCTAGAATTGCAACATTATGACATGTGACACGCCTGAGGCAGCTTAAAGAGAGAAAAAAACAGAGTTTGTGTTTCTTTATTTTCTTGCTTTGCTGTGTCTTTAAGGATAAAGGGAAGGGATTGGGGGGTGCATTCTACACTGTGGAAGAGCTCAGAAGGGCAAACCAGCTAGCTCAGGAGTCTGCAAACTTAGCAACTTCAAGACTTGTTGACTTCAACTCCCAGAATTCCTCAACCAGCCATGAGAGCTGAGGAGTTGAAGTCTACAAGTCTTAAAAGTGCCAAGTTTGAAGACCCCTGAACTAGCTGGTAGTGGTGCATATTAATAAACATGGATAAATTTATCATACATTTGTCAGTGCAAAGGGAAAGTGATTCAGCAAAGGAACAGCCACCAAAGAAATTAAAACTGGTACTTTTTTCTTTTTTTCTACAGTTTGTAATATTGTATTAGATTATAGAATAAAATACAAAAATACAAAAGCAAATAGTAGGACACAGTGGGGAGGAAAAAGGGGGAAAAGTGAGGGGGAGAAGGGAAAAAGAACATACTTCCACTGTTGCAGTAGAAGGAAGATTTAACATTGAACCTCAACTTTTTACTTTTCCATAATATTATAAACTAGCCATTTCTATAACAACAAATGAATCTAATCAGTAAAACCCAAAATCCCCCCCTTTTTTTAGTCATCAAGTTTTTGACACCTTGCTAAGCACTGGTGGTACTCAAATATTGTCATGTCCTAAAAGTGGTACAATCTGTGACAAGGTTGAAAAGCCCTGCTGTAGAGAAATAAACAGAGAAGTTAGGAATCTCCCCGAGGTTTCTGAGGATGCGTATCATAGAAATTTTGTATCAACCGATCTGCCTTGACATCTGTACTTTTCATCCAAGTTGCTCTGACAATGGATATCCCTTCCACTGTACTAAGTACTGTAATCTCCCCTTGTATAATTTAGACTAATTTTATTTCATAATGAGTCTCCCCCTCAACCAAAAGGGGACCAGGTGAATTCTTAGGAATTGTTGTTAAGGATGACTTTCTGCGAGGTTTTAGCAAACTACAATGGAAAACGGTGGATTTTCCCCAACATGAGGAAGTTGTAGCTCCACTATCACATGATTTATAATTCTAACTATAGGAAAAGGACCAAGAAATGTTGATCCCATTTTTGCTAGGTAATTTGAGTCTTAAATATTTAGTTGAAAGATAGACTTTCTCCCCCACCACCTGGAATGGTCACTGAGGGGATTACTTCTTTTTTTAAAAAAAATATAAAGATTTTATAAATTTTCTGTTACATACATATATTAATTTTTCAACCAACGTGCTCTCTGGGTTTAAAAACGCTAATATATATTCAGTTCCTAATCCTTCATTCTTTCCTCTAGCCATTGATAAAATAAATCCCAAGTTTGGTAATATTCTGTTTCTTCTTTATCTTTCAGTCTCATAGTTAATCTGTCCATCTGCGCATTCCAATATTTTCTGATCAATTCTTCCTCTAGTGGTAATCCTTCATTTTTCAAATATTCTTGCTGCTGTTGTGACGTGTAAAATCAAGTATAGGCTTTGTTTGTTAATCTTTTCTGGCATTATACCTAGTAAGAAAAGTTCAGGTTTAAAATCAACATGTTCTCCCAACATTTTTTCTAACCAAGCATGTATCTTTTTCCAGTAAACCTTAGATTTGCCCAGTCCCTTGTTTGTAAAAAAAGAAAAAGAAAAAAAAGGTGCACGTCATACAACCCACCTTGCCTACCATACAAGGTTCCATCAAAAAAAAGTGCCGGAACTCCGTTCTGGGCGTTCTATGACAAAAAAAGCACTGGCTTTGCCAGACGTCCACCAAACATGATAATAAGTGCCTGAGTTATACTTACATTTCCAGCATCTATCTGACATATTTTTAAACATTTTTGCTAATCTTGCTGGTGGCAAGTGCCATCTATAAAACATTTTCTATAAATTTTCTTTATACAAGGTTGACATTGTCAATTTATAATTTTCTCCCATAACTTTTGCCGCTTTTCTAGTTCTATATTATAACCAAAGTTTTTCGCCCATCTTATCATTGTTTCTTTAACTTGTTCGCTTTCCATTTCCAGAATCAACAAAAAATTATACATTTTCTTAATTAATTTCTCATCCGAAGTTAACAAAATCTTATCAAATACAGATTGTTCTTTGTAAAATCCATACAATTTCATTTCTTTTTCATATCTATTTTGCATCTGTAAATGTGCCCACCATGACATGTTATACCCTGATTTTCCAGTTCTTGTTTGGATTTTAAATTCCCATCAATATTTAGAATATCTCTATATGTCCAAACTTTTTCAAAGTCTACCAAGTTTGGATGTACAAATGCTCCCGTCATTGATAACCACCCTGGATTTTTTTTAAAACACATTTTATTGGTTTTTTTAATTTTTACATCAAAGTGCTCAGGAAAACATCGTGGTGAAAGGGTAATCAATCATAGCAAAACAAGTCATATATATATAACTAAAATTAATACCTTAAAAATTCCCCCCTCTATTTCCCTCACATGATATAACAAATTTAGTTTAATCTATTTCTTCTTAAAATTCAATCAATCCACAGAATCATCCCTACTATTACATCTACATAAATCACTCCTGCTTTTAAGCTCCACTAATTTCAATTAACATATTCCAATTAATCTTAAACAAACATATTAATAAAACTTTGGGTATCCCTTCTACAACACACATAATATTCCAAGAACAACATTCTAATATTTTCACATATATTCCATCTCTTAATTTAATACATCATTAATTAATACCCTTTCTTCTCTTATCATAGATCTCTCTAATTCTTCTGCTATTACAAAATAGTTTTCTATATAAACAGAGTAAAAAAACAAAAAAAGAATCATTTCGACCTGTTAAGTAAAATTTAAATCTCAACCAAATTAACTATAGTATCTAAGACAAACATATTATTACACCAATTAGATTGTCAAATCAGTCCAAATCTCTAAAGCCTTCTTGACCCAATAATTAAAATTTTAAATCACATTTTTAAATCTAACTCTGGCTTTTTTCTCTATACCAAGCTGGTTTCCGTAATGTCACATCTATGTCATCAAATATCAGTATTTGAGTACTAATGTTTATCAACAAATCAATCTGATCAAAATTCTCTTCCCCTTCTTCCAATATCATGTAAGCAATATAGTCCATTTTATTCCATATTATAATTTCAGCTTGATTATCCAAGTTGTCATAACTTCCAATCGATCGCATCTGGCTGTCGATTCCTGTTGATTTTAGCAATGGGAGTACTTCACTTATAATCATTTTTTGATCTTCAAAGTTCTCCACCAATTGTACATAGACTTGTGAAGTATCCTCCTGTGTAGTAGTTAGTTGATTTATAGAATAGTCATTTAAAGTCTCAATCTGGGATTTTGGGTCCAAAATATTTCTAAAGTTCAATTGATCAGTGAGTTCTTCCATCTCAAATTGTGTACACTGTTGCATATAAGCTTCTTCTTGGCCTGTAGATTGGTCTTTTAAAATTTGGGGCTCAGCTTGTGATTCTACAAGATGGTCTTTAGTTTTTCTCCATGACTTCATCTCCTCTGTCATTTACAATATTTTTTCCAATATCAGCTCATAATCCAGTCCAGAATTCAATTGATCAGTAAATTCTTCTTCCATCTCAGATTGTGTACACTGTTGCATATAGGCTTCTTCTTGGCCTATAGGTTGATCTTTTAAAGTTTGAGGCTCAGCTTGTGGTTCTATAAAATAATCTTTAGTTTTTCTCCATAACTTCATCTTCTCTGTCATTTCCAATATTTTTTCCAATATCAGTTCATAGTCAAGCTGTGGGTAAAAGTCTTCTATTTCCATAGTAAAAGAGTCTTTTAATCTTTTTGTGGAAACTATATTTATTAAGAGTCCATATACATCCGCCTCCACAATTTTTAATTCACAAACACAACCCACAGCTGTTTTCAAGCCTTTATCTTTTCTTCTTGTTAATTTCTGAAGGTCAAAACCATCTTCAAACACCAAAGCAAAGACATTACAATTCCAATAAATATTTTTGCCACAAGATGTCCTCAGTGAGCTATAGAAAGTTTTTTCTTTGCATGTTAAAAGCCTTTATCTCGTTAAGAATGACGAAGAAAGAGACAGAAAAAAGCAAATATCTTCAGTATAGTAAGTAAAATAATGCTCTATATTACAAATCTTTCCAGGGATGCCCAATATCCCAAAAGTTCAAAATATAATAAGTGCTATTCTGTAGTTTTGTTTAAAGTATTTTTTTCCCCAAACAGACAGATGCCGCTTTCTTAGAACAGGGAAGTCATCCAAAAAGCAAGCTCTTTGCAGGAAAAATAGTTGGGGATAGGTGGGGGAGGGAAAAGTGTCACCCAGATTTTTCCACGGTGGTTTCTTTATGCTTAGTGTTCTTTTGCCTTTGGCTGGTGCAGCTGAGTGGTCGGCCATTTTACTGGCTGAACTTTACTCTGTCAGCCCTAAGGAGTCAGCTGGGGCCATGGGAAAAGCTGCCGCTTTCCCACAGTCACCAGCAAGACCCCTCCTCAGTGGGCACCCCTCCAGGGCGACTTTCAATCCCCTCCGGGGTCTACCGGCGAAGGAAACACAGCCGGTGGGGAGACAAGTCTCTTCCACACGACCGGAGTCGCCGCGCACTGGAACCGGAAGTCCACCCTGGAATTTTTAAATATATTTTAATTTTAATTTTTCCCCATACTGTTAACAAAGCATTTCTTATATAGTGATTTTGGAAATACTTATGAACTCTATTTTTCCCATACCATAAGAAAGTGTGCCATCCCAACTGTAACTCATGTCCCTCCAAATATAACAACCTTCTATTTCTAAGAGTTATCCATTCTTTCACCCATGTTAAAACAGATGCTTGATAATACAAAGCCCACTCTGGTAACCCAAAACCTCCATTTTCCTTAGCATCTTGTAATGTTTTCATCTTAATTCTAGCTTTCTTTCCTTGCCAAACAAAATTCAAAATTAATGAGTTTAGATCTTGGAAGAATTTTTTCTCAAGTTTTATCGGAATTGTTTTGAAATAAAAATAGAATCTTCGGCAATATATTCATTTTGACTGTTGCAATTCTTCCTAGTATTGATAATTGCATATTCTTCCACCTTTCCAAGTCCAGGTTTATTTGTTTCAATAATTTTATATAGTTATCTTCTTTTATTGTTGAGCATTTGTCCGATAAATATATATCCAGATATTTAACCTTTTTCATTATCTGTACCTCTGTTTTTTCTGACATTTGTTTTTTTTATCTGTAAGATTCGTAACTATTACCTTGGGTTTTTTTTCTATTTATTTTTAATCCCACCATTTCTCCATACTGTTCTATCTTTCCCTATAATTTAGGGATCATCTCCAAAGGTTCTTCTACGACAGGGGTGTCAAACTCAATTTCATTGAGGGCTGCATCAGCATTGCGGTTGCCCTTGGGGGGCCAGATGGGTGTGGTCAGGGTGGGTGCAGCCTATTGGGTGGGCATGGCCAGGTCTACATCGTTCATGTCAAGGGTGCCTGTTGGGGCCTGGGCAGGAGTGGGACAGATCTGAGGGTCTCTGGCAGAAGGGGTGGGACCGGGGCAAGAGCCAAGACATAGTCCATTTCTTCATTCCTCACAAAGGGTGAACGCTTCCCCAGCATGCACCCAGGGGGCGGGGTTGACGCTGCAGGGGCTGGTTCCTCGCTGTTTCTAGACGGCCTTGTGGAGCTAAGACTGAATGCGTTTTAGCAATAGATGGCCACCACAAAATTGTACATTGGCTCCCAGCCGGCCTGGACCAGGGCCAAGGCAGCGGGGGCCCTCACTGTTTCCAGGATGGCTTTGTGGGCCACATAAAACTACTTCACGGGCCGCATCCAGCCCACGGGCCTTGTGTTTGACATGTCTGTTCTAGGATAAATACTAGATCATCAGCAAATGCTCGTAATTTATATGTTTTGCTTTTTATCTCCAACCCTTTAATTTCTGTATCTTGTCTAATATTTCTATTTAAAACTTCCAAAGTAAAAATGAATAGAAATGGGGATAGAGGACAGCCTTGCCTTGTGCCTTTTCTTATCTCAAAGTTCTCAGTACAGTCTCCGTTCACAATAACCTTGGCTGTCTGTTATATATTGTTTTTACCATATTTATAAAGTTCTGTCCAAAGTCCATTATTTGTAGTTGCTGGATCATAAATTGCCAGGAAACGTTGTCAAATGCCTTTTGGGCATCTAAGAATATTAGTGCCAATTGTTTCCCTGGGTGTAATTCATAGTATTCTAATACGTCTATTATCACTAAGTTGTTTTTAATTTGTCTCTTTGGTAAAAAGCTGTTTTGATCTGGATATATAAATTCGACTAAGTATTTTTTCAGTCTCTCTGCCATTATTGAAGTAAAAAATTTGTAATCCACATTAAGCAATGAAATCGGTCTATAATTCTTAATCTGCGTCAAATCTGAATCTTCTTTTGGTATTACAATAATATTGCCTTCCGTCCATGTAGATGGAAGCTTAGCCTCCATTACAAGTCCATTACAAACATCTTTCAGCGGTTCACTTAATACGTCTTGTAAATTTTTATATAGCTCTGCCAGAAGCCCATCTGGACCTGGTGTTATCCCATTTTTTTTTTTGTCTTTTTATGGCCTCTAATATTTCCATCATTGTAATCCTTTCTTCTAACATAGTTTTAAATGTCTCTGGAATTTTTGGAAGATTATTTTCTTCCAAGTATTGAACAATTCTCTCTCTTGAAGTTTCCTCTTTGTCGTACAGTTCCTTGTAGTATTCCTTAATTATCTTTTTTATTTCTTCATTTTTAAATTGTAAATAGCCTTTCCCATCTACTAAGTTATGTATCATTTTCTTCTCTTTCTGTTTTTTATTTTATAACCTAACCATCTTCCTGGTTTATTAGCATTTTCAAAAAAGTTTTGTTTTGCTCTTTTTATCTGTTCTGCCACTTTTTCTGAATCCAACAGGTTTAATTTATGTTTTATTATATCCATTTCTCTTTTCAAAGTCTTTTCCTGTGGATATTTTTGTAGTTCTGATTCTAACTTTCCAAATTTTCCTTTTAATAGTACATATTGCTGTCTTCTCTGTTTCTCTTTCTTTGCCATATATGTTATAGCTATGCTTCTAAAGCAGTGGTTCTTAACCTTTTTGAATGAATTGCACCCTTGAGCCAATGAGGAAGTTGTCATTGCCCCCCTCCCCCAACATAACCTCTCAATCACAACATAGGAAATAATTCTTCAATTTATGGAAAAACTTTTTTTGTTTTCTTTACAATTGTCATCAGGGCATATCGATGCAAATAATTTATTTCCAGTCTTTTTCCTCCCCCCCGACTTCCCAGAGCCAATCACAGGGTTAACAATACAATAACCATACTCTGTCTAACATTAATCACTATTACTAATTGTTTAGATATTGTAGGAAATTGAGAGAAAATTTGTTTGTATAATTTGTGTTATTAATATTGTAGAATAATGATTAATATTTATTATTATTTGATGTAATTGTGAGATTCCAAATGAGTTTTTTGTTTTGAAACTTTTTAGTTCCATATTTACTCTCAATATAATCTATCCATCTTCTCCAAACCAAAATATATATTTCTTGTGAATAATCCTTCACATAGGCAGAAATCTTAGCCATTTCTGCTAAATTTGAAACTTTGAATACCCAATCTTCTATAGTGGGCAAACGTTCCATTTTCCAACATTGAGCTACTAGTAATCTTGCAGCAGTTATCAAATTCAACATCAAATCCATTTCTTTTTTATCCAGATCTTCCATAATACCCAGCAAAAATATCTGCGGCTTAAACTTTATATTTTTCTTAAAAATATTTTGAATATTCCACCATATCTTTATCCAGAATGCCTTTACCCTCCTGCATGTCCACCACATATGAAAATAAGTTGCATCTAAGTTTCCACATCTCCAACACTTGGGTTGTAGATTAGGATACATGCAGGACAATTTTTGAGGATCCAAATGCCACCTATAAAACATTTTGTAAAAAATTTCTCTTAAATTTTGAGCTTGAGTAAATTTTACATTCCTAATCCAAATTATCTCCCATGTTTCCAGTAGGATCGGTTCTTGTATATTTTGAGCCCATTTTATCATACAATCCTTCACCAATTCTGTTTCTGAATCCAATTCAACCAATGCACTATAAATTCTTTTTATATGAGCTTGAGGTTGATCTCTAATCTGTTTCATCAAATTTACATCCTGTACTGTAATACCAACTTTTTGATCCAAACGCCACCTCATTAACAATTGGTTATAATAGAACCAAGAATATTCAATATTTTCTTGTTTCAAATCTACTAAAGATTTAAGTTGCCAATCTCGTCCTACCGGAGAGAGTAGTTCCTTATAAGAAACTTTATCCAAATTAACTCCCCTAGATATCCCCTCTATTATCTGTCCTGGACTTGCCCAAATAGGGATCTTATAATTTAATCTATAATAATATTTCTTCCAAACTCGAAGTAAGGCACTTCTTAAAATATGAGCCTTAAAATTTCTGTCTACTTTTTTTTATCATAAATTAGATATGCCTGCCAACCAAATAACAAATCCCATCCTTCAAGAGAAAGTATATTTCTATTTGTCAAATTTAACCAATCACTAATCCATGTCAAAACCACCGCATCATAATATAATTTTAAGTTGGGGACTTTAAGTCCTCCTCGTTCCCTTATATCCTGCATAATCTTGAACCTAACTCTTGGTTTCTTGCCCGCCCAGATAAACTTATTGATACCTTTTTGCCATCCCTCCAAATTAGCATCTTTTTTTAATATAGGAATCATTTGAAACAAGAAAAGAAATTTAGGAAGAACATTCATTTTTACTGCCGAAATTCTTCCCAACAAAGATAGTTGCAATTTTTTTCCAATCATTTAAATCCTTTTGCACCTTAACCCATAAGGCTTCATAATTATTCTTGTACAATTTGACATTAGAAGCTGTAATATAAACTCCTAAATATTTTATCTTTTTAACCATTTCAAAACCTGTAAGTGTAACTAACATATCTTTATCGTTCCTAGACATATTTTTCGGTAATATCTTAGTCTTGTTACAATTAACCTTAAAACCAGAGACTTTCCCATATTGTGCAATAATTTCAACCAAAACAATTGCCGAATCTATCGGCTGAGTTAATGTTAACACTAAGTCATCTGCAAAAGCTCTTAATCTATAATCAATCTTATTAACCTTAATTCCTTTTATTATAGAAGACTCACAAATTTTGATTAACAAAATCTCCATTGTTAACACAAATAACAATGGAGATAATGGACATCCTTGTCTCGTTCCTTTTTCAATTTTAAATGCTTCTGTTACCCCCCCCCCGTTGACTATAATCTGTGCTGATTGCTGTTGATAGATAGCCTTAAGAGCAAACAAATTTTTTTCCACAAAATTCATTCTATCTATAACCTGAAACAAAAACCCCCAATCCAGTTGATCAAATGCTTTTTCAGCATCTAAAAATATAAAAGCAGCCGGAATTTGGTTATTCATATCCAAATATTCAATTAAATTAATAATCTGTCTTACATTATACTTCATGTATCTTCCAGTTATAAATCCAGATTGATCACTATGAATCAATTGGCACAACACTTGCATTAATCTATTTGCCAATACTTTTGAGAAGATCTTGTAGTCTATATTCAATAAAGATATAGGTCTATAATTCTTAGGTTGTGTCAAATCCTCACCCTCCTTTGGTATTAAAGATATAAAAGCAGTCCTCCAAGTAGGAAGTACCTCTTTGCCCAACAAAATACTATTAAACAATTCCTTTAATGGTTCTATCATTTCTTCAAGTAACATCTTATAATAAATTGCTGTAAATCCATCTGTGCCTGGAGCCTTACCAACCTTTAATTGTTTAATCGCCCCCTTAATCTCCTCAGATGTAATTAAACTATTCATTTTTCCCTTTTGATTATCTGACAACTTAGGAAAATGTGCCTCCTGTAAATACTTATCTATTTCTTCAAATTGTATTTTTTCAGAAGCATACAACTTAGAATAAAAATCCAAAAAACTCTTTTTAACCAAATTTTGTTGAGATGTCATTTTACCATGATAATCTATTTTCTCTATAATTCTTAACTTCTGCTTCTTTCGTAGTTGGTAGGCCAGCCACCTTCCAGGTTTATTTGCATTACAAAATGTATTATATTTCATATACCTTAAACTGATTGCTGTCTGGTCTGCTATTAACATATTAAATTGTTCCCTAAGCATAGTTATAGATACTTTTAAATTATTATCCAGCGGATTTAAAATAAAAGCCTGTTCTTTTAATTTAATCTCCTCCTCTAGCTCTTTTCGTTTTTGAGCTTGCTTTCTCTTATAAGCACTATTCATAGAAATCAAAATACCTCTCATATACGCTTTGCTAGCATCCCAGACCATTGAAATTGGAGTACCTTTATACATATTCAACAAAAAAAATTCTTTCAGTTGATCTTTACACTTCTGCACATTTATATCATATCTAAATAAATTTTCATTCAATCTCCAAGTTCTTCTCTTCCCCTCTTCACCAAATAATTCCATCCATACCGGACTATGATCTGACAATGTCCTGGGAAAAATCTTTACATTCTTCACCCTGGAAAGAAAATCATTAGTAATCAAGAAAAAGTCAATTCTCGAATATGATTGATGCCTATCAGAAAAAAAAGTATAGTCTTTTTCTTCCATATTCCGTTCCCTCCATATATCTTCTAAATCCAGTTCTTCCTTCAAATCAAAAAAAGTTTTAGGCAATATTGAATTAAAAGCTTTACTGGAACCTTTCTTGTCTTTTCTGGGATCTAAAACACCATTCCAATCTCCCAACATAATAACTGATTTGTAATCCATTTGATTTAATTTCCAATGTATCAGTTTATAAAACTGTTTCTGCTGTTGATTTGGAGCATATAATCCAATGATAAGACATTTCATCCCATTCATAAACATTTCAATAAAAACATATCTTCCTTCTGGATCAGAGTCAATCAATTTAGGCAAAAACTCCTTCTTAACATAAATAACTACTCCACCTTTTTTCTGAGGTGCAGGTGCAGTAAAGTGTATTCCCAACCGTGAATTAATCAAGTACTTTTGATCTTTCGCTGTAATATGAGTTTCTTGCAAACAAACAACATCATTTTTATGTTGCTTCAAATAGTAAAATATCTTTTTTCTTTTCTGCGGTGAATTCAAACCATTAACATTCCATGTCAGGAACTTTGCCATCTTTAGTGGCAGAGAGCCTCAGGAACGCCCCTTGCAAATCAGCCGTCACTGATCTCTTCGGTCTCGCTCCTCCCACTGACTCTGAACGTACTTGCTGTGCTGTAGGTACCACATCCCCTTTTTGTTGCTCTCTTTCTTTGCGTCTATGAGCTGCACGGGTCAATCTCTGTGACTTTGGGTCATCTTTAATTTCCAAAAGTTGTAACTTAGCTTGAACTTGATCTTGTACATTAATAACACTTGATGATGATATAGCTCCTTCAATACCTTTGTCTTCAAGAATTCTTTCCTTCCTGGTACCTTGTGGAGACGCTGGTGAACCTTTCAAAATTGAGCTATAAAAATCCTTTGCCTTTGCCACCGTATTGAGCCGATAACGTATGCCCATGTAATTGACCATTATACCAGCTGGTATATCCCATCTGAATTGAATTTGTCGCACTTTCAACTCCTCAGCCAAAAAAGCAAAATCCTTCCTTCTTCTGAGTATCTTGGGTGGTATTTCCTTTAGGATTATAACATCTTGACCTAAAATTTGAAATTTCTGCTTATAAAAAGCTTGAATAATTTCATTGCAGATTGATTTT
Source organism: Protobothrops mucrosquamatus (assembly GCF_001527695.2). NCBI lineage: Eukaryota > Metazoa > Chordata > Lepidosauria > Squamata > Viperidae > Protobothrops > Protobothrops mucrosquamatus. Next base: position 21,271 of record NW_015386738.1, on the reverse strand, counting down.
CTTGAAAAGTAAATAACATCTCTTGGAAGGTTTCTCTGTCTTGCAACCCATGAGTTAACTCTAAAAAATTTTTCCATTTCTCTCATGATTTCTTCAGGTTGGCAGGACAAAACCAGGGCCAATTCTGCTGCAATTTCCTCCTCCAATTTTTCTTGGACATTTTCCTTAAGTCCTCTTATTCTCAATGCATATTCCATTTCTCTATATTGTGACATAAGGACCTCATTTTGAGTTAAATCCGCATTCTCTTCCACTTTCCCCAATCTAATTTCCAAAGTTTCAACATGTTCCTCCACTTCTTCCACCCGCCCTTCAATGCGTTCTACATGGCCAGCCAAACCTTGCAATGCAAACAATATATCATCTCTCATCTCAACATTTTTCTCTTCAAGTTTCTCTTCCAGTTTCTTTTCAAGCAGCTCGTCCATTTCACATCTAATCTGTTTGGCTGTGTCCTTCAAAGCATCCTGTAAATCTTTCAATGTTAATGCTGGGACTGGAGGAGAGGGTGGGGGAGTAGGTTTTGTCTGCTGTGGTGTTTGAACAGCTGGGGAGGAACTCAAACTTTTCTGAGGAACAAAAGTTCCCACACGTTTTGAAGCCATTTTACTTTCTCTTCCTCTCTTACAATTTTATTTATATAATATAATGTCAAATAAAGTCTTATGAAAACATCCAACAGAAACAGAAGCAGAATGCTTGCCCAACCAGCAACAAAATAACCAAGTCCAATGCAATAGGAATCCAGCAGAAAGTAAAAGTAGAATTAAAAGTCTCCAAAAAGTAAAAGTCTCTGTCAAAGAGCAAAACGCCCTTCCGCAGCCATATTTTTTCCTCTCCTCTTTAACTTAAAATGCCAATGAAGAAGCTTATTAACTTCAGAGTTAAAGGCTCAAATCCTTCCAACTTCAGACCTCCTGGATCGCTCTGTCTGCTCATAAGAATTTACTCACGATCTCCCAAAAGCAGATGTTGAATCCGCGTCTGGCTTCGTTCACAGGAACGGAGGCAGCCCGAAGCGAGGAGAAGTCCCTGACTCCAGGGGAACTCACCTTCACCCCCACAGCTGTAAAACCGTGAGGGCTAGGGAGTTCTACCCCTATCAGGGAAGCTCTCCCCCTCCCCTTTGCCCGGGGAAGGGGATTCCGAGCCGCGGAGCAGCTGGTAGACGCTGCTCCTGCGGCTCTTACGCATCCTTAGGGTGGACGGCTTGGAGAAAAGCCGCCATCGGCTGTTTAAATATCGAAGAGCCTTTTGTGTCAGTGGCTAAATTTCAAACAAATAACAGTTCTTCCCCGATCTCTTCATTTCCGTTGATGAAACAGACATAAGCCAATAACAAGGCTTCATTTTCACAAATCGTTGACTTGTCAATCTGCATCACAAATTCTGTATTTTTCAAGGTGTCAATAAGCCTTTCTTCCACATCAGCAGCCATTTCATCAATTCTTTTTGATATGGTGTCATTGCTCAAAGGAATCGATTGTGTGATAGTACTTGCACTGGGCCCCAACATGGTGGCAACAATCTGTTTCACTGCTGGTAAAATCAGCGTTTCTCCAATAGTGTGAGGTTTGCCACATTTTGCTATCAACAAAGATACTTCATAGGAACAAATGAGCCCCTTGTTGGCGTTGAGTGACGATTTTCCAAATAACTTCCCAACAGTGCTGTGATCCTCAAACTTGGCCTTTAAGAATTGGAAAAACGATGCCGGTTTGTCGGCTTTATCCGAATGAATTCTTACCAAATGGTCTTTCAGTCAGGAAGGCTTCATCGCTTCATTTGAAAATGTTTTCTCATAAAGAAGACAAAATGGAAGCTGTATGTTGGAAGGAGATGGAATTAATCCCAATTTTAGATATTCCGTCGAATATTGGTGACACTTCCTCTTCTCGGCCATGTTGAGAAGTCTTCAAAATGAAAGGCACTACCTGCAAATTAAATTTTCGACTCCACTGGAACACTAGAAAAACACACGTGGACGTCGACAAACCTAGTTTCAACAGTTACGTTGACATTACAGCTGAACTCACAGGGGACAGCCACTCAGCATGCGATGTTTCGAAAGAAGCGCTCCCCCCTCCATCACTGCCCATTCTGGCCAATGGCGCGCCACTGTATGGGTAGAGACTGCTGCACAACGTGCATGAAGATAAGCGATGCGTATTCACATATGCACGGCGTTCTATACTGAAGCTAGCTGGAGGAACATTTGAAAACACAATTCAATCCACTAATAGTAAGCGATCTGATGTTTTTGTATGACAGATATACAGTGATTCACTGTACAAAAAAGTCTCAAAAGTGTCCCCAAAACAGGGCTTTTCAACCTTTTCACCCATTGTACCACTTTTAGGATAAGGCAATATCCAAGTACCACCAGTCGCACAGAGCAAGGTGTCAAAAACCTGATGACCCCCCCAAAAAGGAAAAAAATGATAAAGTACAGGTACAACTTACAACAATTAGAACAATTTGCTTAATGACTGTTCGAAGTTACAATGGCACTGAAAAATTTTTTCACACTAATGACTGTTGCAGCATCCCCAGGGTAATGTGATCACCTTTTGCAACTTTTTGACAAGTGAAGTCAATGGCCAGGGGGGCATGGCCAGCTCATCACTCAGGTTGCAGGGTGCCTGTGGGGGGTGCGGGCGGGGATGTGGGGGGATCCGTGGGTCTCTGGTGGAGGGGGTGGGGCAGGCATGGGAGCCTTCCTTCCCTCCCTCCCATTGTCCCTTCCTTCCTTCTTTCCTTCCTTCCCTCTTTGTCCCTTCCTTTCTTCCCTCCCTCCCTTCCATTGTTCCTTCCCTCCTTCCTTCCCTCCTTCCCTCTCTCTCATTGTCCCTTACTTCTCTCCCTCTTTGTCCCTTCCTTCCTCCCCCCCTCCATGCCCAGGAAGGGACAAGGGGAGGGGGACAGGCTGCCAGCATGGCTGGTGGCTATGCTGCCGGTGGCTATGGCAACATGCCAAACCTGCCTGTGCATGCGCAGAGGCAGAGGCAGAGGAGAGCTCTGCCCAGCTCATTTGCTCGCACTTTGCTGGAAAACATGCCGCTTGCTAATTTAGCAGAAGCGCGAATTACCTGTAGCCCGGTGCTGCTTCTGCTAAATTAGCAAGAGGCATGTTTTCTGGTGAAGCGCGAGCAAGTGAGCTGGGCAGGAGCCCAGGATCGGGGCACGCAGCTACAGCTGATCCGCACTTCTGCAGAGCAGCCCAGAAGTATAGATCAGCTGTAGCTGCTCTCCTGGGCTTCTGCCCAGCTCACTTGCTCGCGCTTTGCCGGAAAACATGCCGCTTGCTAATTTAGCAGAAGCAGCCCCGGGCTACAGCTGATTCGCACTTCTGCTAAATTAGCAAGTGGCATGTTTTCCAGCAAAGCACAAGCAAGTGAGCTGGGCAGAAGCCCAGGACAGCAGCTACAGCTGATTTGCACTTCTGGGCTGCTCTGCAGAAGCGCGTATCAGCTGTAGCTGCACGCCCTGATCTTGGGCTCTTGCCCAGCTCGCTTGGCTGAGCGAGAGGGCAGGGACGCGAATCTGCCTGTGCTCAGAAACGCTGATCTCGTGCTCCTACTCATCTCGCTTGCAGAAACAAAATTCAGAAGACAAGGAAAGGCGTCAAAAGCTGTTGATAGATAAAAAGCAAGCAGAAAGCAAGTGAGCTGGGCAGGAGCGCGGAATCGGCATTTCTGTGCACACGCCAATTCGTGCCCCTAATAGGCGTGTGCTCAGAAACGCTGATTCCTCGCTCCTGCCCAGCTCACTGGCTTGCTTTCCGCTTGCTTTCTATCTATCTATCAACAGCTTTAGATGCCTTTCCGTGTCTTCTGAATTTTGTTTCTGCAAACAAGCATGAGATCGGCGTTTCTGAGCATATGTTGAATGCGCAGCTGCTCCTGGGCCCCCGCGCCCACCGTTAACCCTCCCGCCATCATGCAGGGTAAGGTTGGCACCCTTGCCTCGCCCAGATGCCCTTGCCTCCCCCAAGCATTTTTTTACTCACCTGCTTTCAGTTGCATTCCCTTTCTCTTTTTGCTTCTCTGCCTTCGTTTGCTTCTCTGCCTTCGCCACGTGTTTGTGGGTAAAAAAGAAAAAAAGGTTCCATGAGACTTTCTAACTTCTCACGAGATGTTAGAAAATCTCATGGAACTTTTTTTTGTCTTACAAACACATGGCAAAGGCTGAGAAGGACAGGAGAAAGGGAATGCTGCTGAAAGCAGTGGAGTAAAAAACAGTTGGGGGAGGTGAGGGTATCTGGGTGGGGGCGGGGGGGGACCCGGCAATGCGTCGCGCAGCTCCAGTGGAATCTCCACTGAAGACTGCGTGAGGCTGCCTGCCACCCCAATCAGCTGGAGATGCGCGCTTTGATCCTGGGCTCTCAGTAGGACCCAGGCAACGTGCAGTTCCAGCTGACTTTGCCACAAGCCTGTGCGGGCGCTGCTCGCTTCACCTCATCTACTTTTACACTTTTTTCATTTTTTTCATATTTTTTTCATTTTTGTTTACATTTTTTTACATTTTTTTTTCAGTGCTGTTCAACCGGTCCTTCATGTACCACCGGCTGAAAAGCCCTGCCCCAAAACTTCTCGCTCCATCGCCCCCATATTGTCCCCTTTTTGTTCCTTCGCTCCCACGTTGCCCCTTTTCGTTCCATCGCCCCCCTGAAAAACAAAATCGCCCCCTGGGGGGGCGATATCACCCAGGTTAAGAACCTCTGCTCTAAAGTATGCTTTAGCTGTATCCCATACATTTTGTAATGTTGTATCTTCTTTTTTATTTTCTTTAAAGAAAAATTCCATTTCTTTTTTCCCTAGTTCTATAAATTCTTTCTTTTAGTATAGATTGATTTAAAGTCCATCTTTGTCTTTTTTGTATTCCTTTCCATATCACTTTCAGAGGGTTATGGTCTGCCCATGTGCCCATTTCTACCTCAATTTCCTGTATGTTCATCCTCAGTTCAGACGTCATCCAAATCATATCAATTCTTGACCAGGATTTTTGGCTGTTTGAGTAAAAAGTATATTATAATTTTTGTGGGTTGATTTCCTTCCAGATATCTTGTATTCCAATTTCCTCTGCCATATCAAAGACTGTCCTGGGTAATCTTCTCCTGTTTTATTGCTTTTATAATAAATTGTTCCGTCTACTATCATATTAAAATCTCCTACTAGACAAATATGTTGGTACTCCATTTCTATTATCCTTCTATGTAGGCTTTGATAAAATTCTTCTTGATTGTTATTTGGTGCGTAAATTGCCACTAACAATGTTTGCTTTTGGTGTAGATATATTTCTACCATTACAATTTTTCCTTCTTTATCTGAATATATCAATTTAGAATTTATTGTTTCTTTAAAGTATACAGCAACCCCTTTTTTTCTGATGTGCTGATGTGTAATAAAGTTTCCCAATTTTCGAATATTCAATAATTTATGGTGCTGCTCTTTTATATGTGTCTCTTGCAAACAAATTATGTCTATGTTCAATTTCTGTAGTTTCCTAAAAAAAAATTGTTTCTTTTGATGGGAAGTTTAGTCCATTTACATTCACTGAAAAAAATCAATTTTCTTTCTCCATTTCCATTATTTATATTTAGGTCTAGTCGATCTCGTAATCCTCTATTCCAGCGGTTCTCAACCTATGGGTCACGACCCCATTTGGGGTCGATCGACCATTTCATGGGGGTCGCCAAGCAAGGCTATCCACCATTTTTTCCCCTTTTCTGGCGGGTGCCTTACCTCCCTTGAGCTGGGCCAGCTGGTGGTCGGCCTGCTCCGTCTCTGCCGCTTGCCAGCTATGCCTCGACCGGCGCAGGGGGCGGAACCACGCATGCGCGGCGCTCCCGGGCAGGGAAAGTCCTCGACTTATGACCGGTTGGGTAGTCCTCAACTTACGACCGGTTTAGTCCTCGACTTACGACCGGTTTAGTCCTCGACTTACGACCGGTTGGGGGTCGTGGCATTAAAAAGGTTGAGAACCACTGCTCTATTCTCTGGCAGTTCCTTCACCTTCACCCTTTTGTTCCTCTTTCTCTTTCTGTTCTCCTGTTTGTGCGGTTGCTCCTTGAGTCGTCTCTTCCATTTGCTTCTGCTCCTTACTCTCCCCTTGTCATTGTTGCACTCCTTCATCCAAAATTGCTCTGTTCCTTGCTTCGAAATCCTCTGCTTTCCAGATTGAATCTAGTCGATATCTTGTATTATTCCAATTTATTAAAATGCCTTCCGGCATTAACCATCTGAAGTTTATGAAGTTTAACTACAAATCAGCTTTGTAGTTAAAAAGTGGTAGTGTCTTCGAGTATCTCTTACTCTCTTGGGTATCTGCTTTAAAACCACAATTTCTTTATTTTTATATTGTAATGGCTCATCTCTCACTTTTCTCAGTACTTCATCCCTTGTTGTTTTCTTTATAAACTTTATATGTACTTCTCTTGGTAGTCTATTTTTCCTTGCATAGCTTGAGTTCATGTGAAATATTTCATCGATCTACATTTGGATCTCCACTCTATCTGCCTTCAGAGCCTCTGCCAGAAGGTCAATGATCACGACTGCTATGTTTTCTTCTCTATCCTCAGAGATATTTTGAAGTCTCAAGTAGTGTTCCGCTTTCTTCATCTCTAGAATCTTGACTGCCCCCCCTAGGTCTTGATTTGCTTGTTCTAGTTTTTCATTTCTTTGTAATAACGTTTCCATCTTTTTATCAATATCCTCTGATTTATCTTCCAGTTTCTGAATTCTTTGTTCATTTTTAATAATCATTTGGTTTTGAACTTCAAATTGTGCCTTTATATCCAGGATTTCTTCACTTACTTTTTTCATGTTTACTTTGTGTCTCTTCATGATTTTTTTGCATCATCTCTTGAATCAGTTTTAATGAAGCCTCCATTTCATTTTGGGCAGTGCTTATTTTCTCACATTGCAGCATTGTTTTAATAGATCCCTGGGTTGTTGGAATGGCTTGTCCCACATAGGGTGCAGAATACGTTTTCTTCATAAGTCTAGTAATGTTTGATGTACTCATTTTACAGCTCCCAGTCTTAAATCAAAGTCCAAAAAAAGGGAGCCAGCTGTTTTAGGCCAAATCCACCTCCTCCAGTCAGGTCTTAGTTATAAAACGTTCACTTTCTTCAAATAGTGTCTGTTTGGTTTTAGCCAAAGTCAACAAATATATCTATGAGAAGTCTTTTTCCTTGTAATTTCACACCAAGGCACTTTAATGTTTGCAGGTGTCTCTCAAGGTCATTGTAGTGAAAGCATTTTTTCCACTGTTTATTGGTGCTGTCGTTTCTTCTTTCGCCACTAGATGTCCTCCTCGGCTTATTTATCAATGTCCGATATCCTTTAAAACGCTTTCCCCTTGTAATTGCTCGCCACCTTTAAATTAATCCTTCTGGGGGTCTTTTCTTTCAGCTTTTTTTCATCAGGGGTCAACGTTTTATAATCCTCAAGGAGAAGGAGAAAATTCTAGCTCACCTAGTCTCAGCATGCTGTTGACAGTCAGCTATTTAGCAGAGCTTTCCTTCCTGCTGGAGACAACTTGAGCTGCCTCAGCTCACCCGGCAGCCTTTCTTCCGCCTTTTCAGAGGGGTTCTTCAGTTTACTCTGATCGGCCGCCATCTGATCTGAGCTCCTGGAGTGTCCCTCCTTCTTTGTTGCCCCTCCAGGGGAACTTTCCAACCCTTTAAGGGTCGCTGGGTGAAGCGAAACTGGACTGGGAAGCCGGAGTGCCGGCTTCTTCCATCCGTCCCATCGGTGACCAAACCGGAGGTTTTGAGGAGATTGCTTCTTATCAGCTTGTTCTTTCTATGTTTTTGCAGCTTGTGTTAGAGTTTTTTTTTACATTAGTCCAAACAGTCTGCCATGATGTCACCCACTGATCTAAAGTTTGTGAAGCAGATGGTTCTTGGTGGTATTCAGGCATAGGAACAAACTCTCTGCCGGTGGCTATTTTAAATGGAATGAGCCCAGTACAGCTGTGCATGGCATTATTATAAGCCACTTCAGCAAAAGGCCAGAGGTCAACCCAGTCAGTTTGTTGGTAGTCAATGTAGCATCTGATGTATTGTTCCACCATCGTGTTAGTTCATTCAGCCGATCCATTCATGCTCAGATGAAAAGCCAACAAAAGTCCTTGTGTGGACCCAACTAGCTTGAGAAAGTCTCTCTAAAACTTCGCTGTAAATTGAACTCCCCTGTCTGATATAATCCTCTTTGGAGCACTGTGGAGGTGGTATATATGTTTCAGAAACATCTCAGCTAATTTCTTAGCAGAGGGAAACCCTGAGCAGGCTATAAAATGAGCCTGCTTTGAAAAGAGATAAATGACAGTCCATATTACCGTATTCCCCCTATTTTCTGGTAATTCAACAATAAAGTCCATAGCTATCTCCTCCCAGGGTTGAGAGGGGTCCACTACCTGCTGCAACGATCCAGCGGGTTTCCAGGTTGTTTTTTCATGGTGGCACAAGTGGCACGGCTTTTTATGTAGCTTTCAATATCCTTTTTCATCCCCGGCCACCCAAATTGCCTCCAAACCAAATGTAATGTGTTTAGGAACCCAAAGTGGCCGGCTTGCTTGGTATCGTGAGTGCTATAGCTTTGAACTGAAAGCTTCCCAGAGGGCTGTTGAAAGCTGTTTTCCATTCATCTGCCTCTTTAATACACATGCAGTAAGCTTCTCATAAGTCCAATTTTGTGAAAAACTTTCCCTTTGCCAAATGGGCAACATGTCTTTCATCAGGGGGAGGGGGTACATATTCTCCACACCGACTGCATTTAACCCTTTAAAATCCACACACAGTCTCAGCGACCCATCTTTCTTCTCCTTAAACAGCACAGGGGCAGCCACGCGTGACTTTGCAGATTGAATGAAACCCCTGGCCAGATTCTTGTCAATGTACTCCCTCAGTTCTTTTAACTCTTTGGTTGTCATTGAATACATTTTTGGCTTAGGGAGTTTGGCACTGAAAGTTTCTGCTAAATCTTGGTACTCAATTGGTATAAGTAGGTTCCCTGGAATGGGTTCTATGGTAGCTCTCACAGGCTCAAGGGTCAGGTTTTGGTCTTTAGTATTGACAGCTTCTTGCACCTCACTGGGTGTGAGGGGAAAGAGGTCCCATTGCTAACCTTAAGTTCCTCATTCCATCCTCCCACCAAATCAAAGGGTGTCACTTATTAAGTCAAGACAATCTGAGAATTACAGATTCAGTTATTTTTGGGACTACAAACCGGATAATTTCCCAGTGCTCCCCCATTTCTAAATGCACTGGTTTGGTTAGATGCATGGCAGGAGTTCCCCCCATTCTGCCTGTTCAAATCTCATGGCTAGGGGCAGTAGTTTGGCATGAATTCCTAGCTTTAGCAACATAGGGAGATTGTGCATCTGGTACAGTCCAAGTCAATTAAAACGTTTAAGTCCATTTGGGCTCCTGTCTTGGGTATTATGACTTTCACAAGAAAGGCAAAAAGCGGGATGGGTTGGCTCACCATTGGGTCGTTTCTCCCCCCCCCCTCATTGTCACTGTCAAAAGGTGCTGGCATCAGGAGTCATTTTGGATGAGGTTGTTTCTCCCTGGGGTGGAAAAGTGACCCAGACAGCTTGCTCTTGGCTGGCCCAATTTTATTTCTCCCTTTGTGGTGGCGACAGGTATACTCTTGGCTTGGGGAAGAGTGTCCTAGTTAGCCACACCTGAAGCTCGGTGTCCTAGTTGGCCACACCTGAAGCACTTGATTGGGGTCCCTGCTGGTGGCTGAAGGGAACTGGTGGCTGCAGTACTTTGGGAGCATTGGACCACTCATCATCTCTCCTGGGCCTGTCTTGGTTTGGGCTCAAAGGTGGTGGGCCTCTGGTGGTGGTCCAGTTCCATGTCTAAGGTTATAGCCATGTGGTACCATTCATGGAGCTGATCAGGAACTCCTCAGTAGGTGCACGCCTAAAAAAAATCATGGTCTAGCCCAGCTTTGAAGTGGTGGATCAGCAATGGCTCCGGCCACAGTCTTAGCCTGCCAGCCACCTTCCAGAACTCTCGAACATAGTCCTTGGCTGGTCTCCCTCTCTGCTTCAGGTTATGGATATCCTTCTCAGCTTGCAGAGCTAGGAACTCATTTTCAAACCTGGCTCTCAGTTAACTCATAAACAGATTGATGTTCCACAGTTCTGGTGTTCATCATGCAAGGTAGTCACCAAGTCAACTGCTTCCCCCTCTAGGTTCGCTGCCATGGCATTGACCATCCCAGCCCCATTGGGGTAGGTGGGAGCATAGTGGTGGGAGCATAGTGAGCCCATACTTGGTTCAGGAAGAAAGACAGTTTCTCAGGATCTCCATCAAACATGGGTTTGATTGGAGGTGGATCTCCAGGCCATTGTCCCCAGTAGGCTTGTTGCATGCCCGGTCCCTGGCCCTGGAGTCAGGGGAGAGCTACATCATGAAACGCTGTCAGCTGGGCTCCAGGGCTTGTAGGACGTTGACCTCTCGGGAGTATGCCAGCACACTGGACTCAATGCCGAGACTGGCTGGGGTAGTGGTGAAGCAGCCCAAGCCACTGCGACTGAGCACAGGCTTTGGCAGGGAGGTAGGAGCATTGGAGAGCTCCTGTGTTCTCATCCACTGGAGATCAGATGGCAAGCAGTCAGTTCCACAATTCCCACTTCAAATCAGTTGGACTCCTCTCTCACCATCTTGATGGAGTGGCCCTGATTCATCCCAGCCAGCTGGCTGCTTCACCTTTCTCAGTACAGGTGAATGAAGGCCGTGGGATGAAATTATGGGAGCTCTGCCTCAGCAGCTCCAGCAGCAGGAGCCCCACTCTTTGCCTGTGCAATAACCTGCATTCTGGTCGCTGTTGTGCTGAAGCCAGAGAACAACGCTCCTGTCCTCTCCATTTCTTCCCTGAGTCTTCCCTGAGTCCTACAGATTTAGATAGGTGACTGGGGATCAGGATCCCAAGTATAAAATTTTAAGGAATCTTGGTTTAATGTCATGGTTCCGATAGATGAGACCAACTAAAACAGAATTCTGAGGCTTGAGGTTTATTTTAAGAACATGTTTATTGGCTGCAAAGTATTGGCACTGTCAAAAGTGAAACCAAGACTAAAATTCCCTCCAGAAAGTTACAGTATACAAAGTTAAACTTCCCACCCCATTATTATGCAAACAACTACATTTCCCAATAGATTAGTTTGCCAAGCTTTCTAACAGAAAGCTCAGTCTCCCAGTCTAACAAACAGAAATGACCTTGGTTCCCATGGGACAGAGAACTGTTTAAGCTAGCAGAGAAATTTCACCACTACCCTCCCATTCTGGTGGCATACTGCCCAGCCCAGAGAGGCAGCTGCCCTACCAAGGTGTGTGGCAACCGACATGCCCCTTCCTATTGGCAATATGGAAGAGGATGCATTGAAGAGCTGGAGCAGAGATATTGTCCTGGCAGACCCGGGGGAAGGAACTTCCAGGGACCTGGGAGTGGCAGAACCCATGGCAGAAGGCGACCGAGCCAGGTGGCACCTTGGGGTTGGAATGAAAGAAAACTGGGAAGGCTCCGAAAGTGACTCTCACGTGAGGTGGAGGAAAGAAAAAGATAAAGAAGAAAGCTCCAGAGTCGGCCCCTCCTGAAAGGGGACTGGTGGATCCGAATTCCAAGATGATGAAAGCCATCTTAAAACACACCATGGAATACGTGTAAGAATCCTTTGAGGAACTGAAAGCCCAGTTGAAAGAGCCATCGGAATTGGAGGGAGAAATAGAGGTTTAAGCAGAGAAAGAAGAGTTGGCAGCACCTGAGGTGATGGGGGCGGGGGCCCCTTCAGCAATGGCACAATGGGCCAGACCACCCAAAAGACCCAGAGCAGCATACCCCAACCAGCAGAGGTGAAGTCAATTCCATTGGAGGTGAAATTCAACAGAAATCCTTAAAGATTGGGGTTCTTCCTGGCGCAAGTGTTCACATATAGGCAGATATATGGAAGAACACTGCCTACAGATGGAGAGAAAGTCAGAATGGTCACCCTTGCACTGGAAGATGCAGCAGCCGACTGGATGGTGACCCTCTACAACTGCAACGCTCAGAGCTGAGAAATTTCAACCGCTTCATGGCAGCTCTCCAGCGTTGTTTCGAAGACCGCTTGGCAGACAAGAAAGCTCGTGAGTGCATGAAGACAGTCAAGCAAGGGCACCAACCAACAGCCAAATGCACCAAGGAATTTCAGGAGTTGGCCAGCCGTCTAAACTGGCCAGAGGACATCCTGGTGAGTTGCTTTCAGGATGGCCTAAATGAAGACCTGTACAATGCCTGTGTGGCCCGTGGGGCCCCAGAGCAATTGTACGATTGATGCCTCTTAGCAGAAGACGTGGAATTAGAATAGAGCTGGAAGGAACCTTGAAGGTCTTCTAGTCCCGCCCCCTGCTCAAGCAGGAGGACCTATACCATCTCAGACAGGTGATTGTCCAGTCTCTTTTTAAAAACTTCCAGCGATTGAGCGCCCATGATTTCTGGGGGTAAGCTGTTTTACTGATTGATTGTTCTTACTTTCAGGACAATCCTTAATTCCAAGTTGCTTCTCTCTTTGATCAGCTTCCAACCATTATTTCTCATCCTTCCCTCTGGTGCTCTGGTGACCCCCTCTTCTTTGTGGCAGCCCCTCAGATACTGGAATACTGCTATCATGTCTCCCCTATTTCTTCTTTTCTTTAGACTGGCCAAACCCAAGTTCCACAGCTGTTCTTCATATGTTTTAGTCTCCAGGCTTTTGATCATCTTAGTTGCTCTTCTCTGAATTTTTTCCAGACTCTCAATATCTTTTTTGTGATATGGTGACCAAAATTGGCTGCACTATTCCAGGTGTAGTCTTACTAGGGCTTTATAAAGTGGTACTAGTACTTCACGTGATCTTGATTCTATGTCTGTGTTTATACAACCCAGGATTGTATTAGCTTTTTTGGTTGCTGCTGCACACTGCTGGCTCCTAGTTAAGTGATCGTCCACCAGGATTCAAAGGACTCTCACAGTTATGCCTCCTAGCCAGGTCTCACCCAATCTGTATTTGTTCCTTTGGAAATAGATCAACACAAGCACCAACACTGCCCAGTGAAACCCAGTTTCAAACCAATACCGGAAAAGAGAGCTGAGACCACCCGGTCATCACCAACCACACCCTGATCCACTGCATGGTTCAAGTGCAGGAAAGAGAGGCACAGAGCAATCGACTGCCACAGCAAAGTACCAGCAAAGAGAGAGGACCGACAACCCACTGGCAGACCTATGAAAGCTACACCATGCCCGAGAGAGCCAGCAATGGCATTTGAGGAGATTGTAGAGGTCTGAGGGTCAAGTTCCGGCTCCTGCAAACGATGACTCTGAGGCAGCTGAGAGTGACTATGAGAATGACCACTTGGTAAGAAGCCCAATTGACCCCATTACCATGCCCCTAGAACTATCCATACCATGTAACAGGAAGAGAGTAAAATTAGCAGCTTTACTGGACTCAGGCTGCACCAGCTGCATGGTCAGCCCAGAATTAGTGGGGAAAAGGCAGGAGGCATGGACTAAATCACAAATTACCCTCCACCCTCAGCAAACAGGAACTGCAGAGCCTCCCACAAGAATACCGAGACCTGGCTGAAGTGTTCAGTAAACAAAAGGATGAGCTTTCGCCCCATTGACCAGAGTGTCAAGGCTGCAAATACTGTATATTCTTGCTTTGACAATATGCAGAACTGTCTGGTATTTTTATAGTTAAATCAGGCAACAGTGAAAGGGGAGGAGAATAAGGAAAGCCCGGGAAAAAGAAACCAGAAGTAAATCACATCTTCCAAGTTAATTGGAAGATGTGAACCATGACCCCAAAATAGGGGAGGGAAAAATGCCTGGAATGTATGTGCAACGGAAAAGAATCTCAGATCTAAGCATTTCCAGCATGCTGTACTGACATCTCTGTAACCTTAATAAATGCTTTTAGGATAAAAATATGCCTGAAAGTCCTTTTAAGTGTTTTGTTAATCAGACACATGACATCATGCTTAGATCTCAACTCCTTTTAAAACAACCTGGGGTCCCGAACTCCATCCACTGCCTCTAGGCTTGAGAGGAGCTGGTAAAGATTCGGGGAAGATCTCATCATGGAGAAAGAAAGATTGCCTGAGGCCAGCCCCCTGGCTGCAACAGTTTCCCCGGGGGGGGGGGAAGCGACAGCCGGCAAGCCGGGGGAGAGAGGAATCTGGCAGATTTCCCAGCTGAGAGCAAAGACTTCAAAAGCAGAATTGGGTGAGTCACTGCTCTCTGAAGTCCTGGGTCTCCACTATTGGTCTTTAGTTAAGGCCGTCTCTCTTCGGATGTCGGGGAGGGAGTATCTAGTCTGGGACTCAAGGGGTATCAGGAACTGCAGTCCTGAAGACGGAGGGAATCCCAAATTGAGGCCTCTGCAGCAATGGGCAGGGTGGCACCCCCCACAGATAGATGATCAGCAGCAACTGATCTTGCCACAGCTAATAGAGGCCTTGCAGCAGCTTGGGGTGATGCAAAGGTGATGTAGAGCCAGTGAGCTTGCAAATGAGGGAGGCCCAGCATGTCCAGCAACCATTGAGGGGCCTACAGCAGCAGAGGGCATCACCACCCCCTGCAGTCCAACAGCAGAATACACCACTACAACCCCCACTTGCACAGTCACCATTGGGAGGCCTGCAGCAGCAGGGGGCACCACCAGTCCCCGCTGCCCAGCAGCAGAGAGCCCAGCAACCATTGAATCAGCAGGCAGGATGGGGCCAACAGCAACTGGGGGCACCACGTCAGCAGCAGAGAGCCCAGCAGCCGTGGAACCAGCAGCTAGGTGGGGCCAGCAACAACAGCCCCAGTGGGGGCCACAACAGCCGGTGTTTGCATCACCCTTCAACGCAACCTTCGCTGGAGACCCAGAGAAGCTGATTTTTTTTCTCAACCAAGGATGCTCTCACTTGAACCGCTGGGCCTGCCACTATACGGACCCAGGTGCCATGGTCGACGTTATGGCATCCAACCTAGAAGGAGAAGCAGCTGAATGGCTGAATAATTTATATAGCAAGCAAGCCCCCGAATTGGAAGATCCCCACCTCTTTCTCTTAAGTCTGAGAGAACGATTTGAGGACCCATCCATTGGCCTCAAAGCAGCAGGACAAATTCACAAAATAAAACAAGCTGGGAGCCCTGCCCTGGAGTACGTGCGAGAGTTCCGCAAGTTAGCAGGCCGAACAGAGGGGTGGTCGGAACAATCCCTGATTCAATACTTTGTAGAGGGATTAGACGATCACCTCTCTCAGGCCTGCATTTACCGAGAAGTACCTGATCGACTACAAGAGTGGTACCAGACAGCAGTGAAGCTAGACGTTAAGCTCTCTCGCTATAAGAAGCCTCCCCCACACGAACCCGAGCAGCAACCAGAGCTACCCGGACAGCAATCACCCCCACGAAAGCCCTCAACTACGGCAATGGCTGAGAGACCCAGGCCACCTACACGCCCTTCCTTTAAGTGTTTCCGGTGTGGACAAGAAGGACATCGAGCGGCCACCTGTCCAGTCCCCTACCCCCGACTGCAGAGCAGACTAGAACCAGCAATGCGAAAGAAACCTGCTCAGCGGCTAACGAGAGAAAAATCCAACCGGCTCACAGGAACCTGTCGCCCAGATTACACCCCCCACACAGGAGGACGCTGGGACTCCGATTGGACCCGCCCCTGCTCTACCCTCCTTTGACAGTGACGATGAAGGAGAGAATGACCCGATGGTGAGTCAACAAATCTTGCCTTTTTCACTGGCCGCCAAATGTATAATCCCTAAGTCTGAAGCCACCTGGGTGAAATCCAGTGAAGTAAAGGCTAATAGATTGGTCAAAAGGTTTCATGTGAAACACCCCAGCAAACCGAAAGATGACCCTTAACATATGCTTTGGTTTGCTTTACAGGATCTGTCCTTTTTGCAAGGGGGGCTGGATGTCAACGCTGCAAATACTGTATATTCTTGCTTTGACAATGTGCAGAACTGTCTGGTATATATATAGTTAAATCAGGCAACAGTGAAAGCAGAGGAGAATAAGGAAAGCCCGGGAAAAAGAAACCGGAAGTAAATCACATCTTCCAAGTTAATTGGAAGATGTGAACCATGACCCCAAAATAGGGGAGGGAAAAATGCCTGGAATGTATGTGCAACGGAAAAGAATCTCAGATCTAAGCATTTCCACCATGCCGTACTGACATCTCTGTAACCTTAATAAATGCTTTTAG
>NW_015386738.1:0-4267 GCF_001527695.2 Protobothrops mucrosquamatus | reverse complement strand
AGTTAATTGGAAGATGTGAACCATGACCCCAAAATAGGGGAGGGAAAAATGCCTGGAATGTATGTGCAACGGAAAAGAATCTCAGATCTAAGCATTTCCACCATGCCGTACTGACATCTCTGTAACCTTAATAAATGCTTTTAGGATAAAAATATGCCTGAAAGTCCTTTTAAGTGTTTCGTTAATCAGACACATGACACAGAGACTGTGCCATTGAAATTATCCCAGGGGCGAAGCTTCCCAAACCAAAGATGTACTCCATGATCCCAAGAGAACTTAATGAACTTCATAATTTTATTGAAAAGAAATTAGCACAGGGTTTTATCCAGCTGCAAAACCCCAGGTGGCAGCCCCCATGCTATTCAGAGAAAAAAAGGATGGGCCACTTCGTCTCTGGGTAGATTATAGAGGCCTGAAAGCTATATGCATGGAGAACCTGTACCCCCTTCCCCTCATGAAGGAGATGTTAGCCCACCTGTCAAAAGGAAAATTTTTCTCCAAACTGGATTTGCAGGAGGCGTATCACCACATAAAAATAAGGGAGGGGAATGAATGGAAGACTGCGTTTAATTGCCCCATGGGTTGTTTCCAGTTTAAGGTGCTACCTTTTGGACTGCAAGGGGCCCCTGCTGTGTTTATGCAATTAATTAATAAAGCTCTGCGTGAGCACCTCTACAAAAGGTTTTTAGTTTACCTTGATGACATCTTGATCTACATGGAAACCAAGGCAGAACATGTTAAGTCAGTTAGAGTGGTACTGAATAAACTGCATTCTGCTAAGCTATATGCCAAACTCTCTAAATGTGAATTCCACAAGGTTTGTATTGACTATTTGGATTATCACATTTCCAATTAAGGGGATTGAAATGGACCCGGAGAAAGTACAAGCTGTACTAGAGTGGGCTCCTTGTCATACTAGAAAGCAGCTGCAAAGTTTTTTAGGTTTCGCAATTTTTTACTGGCAGTTCATTCCCTCATTTGTGTAAATCGCACTCCCCATTACAAATCTATTAAAGACTAAGGGAGCAGACAAACCAAAACCCAGCCAGCCGCTGAAGTGGACGGGGAGTGTCAAGCCACATTCAAGAAGTTAAAGAGACTTTTCTCTATGGAGCCAGTTTTAAAGCACCCCAACCCAGGGAAAGCTTTTGTCATTCAAGTTGATGCTAGCAATGTGGCCATAGAAGCACTCCTATTCCAAAGGAACAAGGAAGACCAGCTGCAATCCTGTGCTTATACTTCTAAAAAACTCTCTGAAACTGAGCAGCGGTGGCCTTTTCAGTGCTGTACAGTGGGCCCTTCTCACCTGGAGACATTTCCTAGAGGGGAGCAAAATACCGTTCCAAGTATGGATTGATCATAAGAACCTGGAAGCAATGAAAACTCCTAGAAAAGTGTCCCCTAAACAAGCATGATGATCCCAACATTTCCACTGATTTAACTTTACAATCCATCATCTCCCTGGGGGGAGGAATCTCTTAGCAGATGCTTTATCTAGAATGCTACAACATAACAGTGTTAAATCGGAAGTAATTGAGCCGTTTATGCCTCCTAAGCAATTTGCAGTGCCTGTCATTACTCAAGCACAGAGCAAAACCACGAAGCCAATAGATCAAACAGTATGCAAGGATTTCAAAAAAAGCTGTTGGAATATTCATGAGCAGGAAGAGTCATGTGGTAACTCAGTCAGCTAATGTGAAGAAAGTGCTACTGAGTCTGTGCAAAAGGTTATTGAGTTAGAAGTTGGATTTTGTTTCAGTCTCAGGTCTGTCTCTGCTGTAAGAAGTCTACATTGTGTTATGTTGCTGTAAAGAAGAATGTATGGTATTGTAAATATTTTGCTATGAATATAAAGAGTTTATTTGAATCAGCTAAATGCAGTCAACTGTGAGAGCTTCTGATTTATTTTCACCAAGAGAGAAATTAAAATTCTCTAACAGGTTATGGGCCCAGAGCTTACTAAGGACTGCATTGTAATTTGAAGCTGGAAGAAATTGCCTGTGTTTAGAAAAGTATAAGAACAAGGTAGAATTAGCAGAATGGCTGCAATGGAATTTAAGGAAAGCTCTGTGCCTTGTTTAGGCCACAAGAATTACATTATATGGGCTGCGAAGATGGAATGTTTGCTGAAAGCTAAAGAGCTGTGGCATATTGTAGAAAATCCCCCACAAGTGTTTGCAGCTACTGATCAGAAAAGCCATGATCAAGCCATGGCTTATCTCATCTTGAATTTAGATGATGAACAGTTTCTAAATGTTGCAAGTCTAAAGACTGCAAAGGAAATTTGGCTGAAGTTGAGAGCTGTGCACATGAATGTTTCTGCATGCAATATAGTGCAATTGTCAAGAAAACTTTACAGAGCCTGTTTGCAACCAGATGAATCTGTGGAACAGCATTTAAATAAAATGCAAAGTTTATTTTTGGACCTAGAACAACGTGGGATTAAATTCCCTGAGTCACAAAAGGTTTTATTGGTGTTGAACAGTTTAGATAAAACGTGGGACACAGTTTCTGCAATATTTGAGTGCAAAGAAGAGAAAGACTTAAATTTTGAAGCTTTAAAGGCATGTTTGCTTAATGAAGAAAAAAAGCACAATTTCAGGAGTAGCCACAAGGAGGAGAAATTCCTGAGGAGGGGGTCCAGACTGCAAGTCTCCGGAGGAGCAGGAACCAGCAGCAGATGGGACCAAATTGCAACAAAAGAGAGATTTTGCAGACAGAGAGCTTTGCAAGGAAAGAATTGCTACATTTGTGGAGCGATCACACATCTGAAAAGGAACTGTTTGCAGAGGAACAATTTGCAGAACAGGACCTTTGTGCATGCAAAGAAGACTAATTTGCAAAAGGAACATTTTGGTGTTGCAAACGTTTGCTATAGCAACAACAGAGACAAGTGGCTAATAGATAGTGGGACAAGTCAAACAATTGTTAATGACTCTGAATTATTTTGCAGGTTTGTTCCAGTAGCACAAGAAGCTATGGCTTTGGCAAATGGCCAGAAAGCAAAAGTCATTGGAAGAGGCGATGTAAAAATTCCATATTTGGAATCAAAGTTTACCAATGTGCTTTGTGTACCTGAGATGGAACATAATTTGTTAAGTGTGTCTAATTTAGACAAACAGGGTTTTGAGACTATTTTTGTAAATGGGAAGTGTCTCATCAAAAGGAATGGGAATATTTGTGCAGAAGGCATAAAGGAAGATAATCTATATGTATTGCAGGGACAAAAGGTTCAATGTTCCCATATATTTAAGAATGTTGCAGAGCATGATTCATGCATTCATCTTCTACATAGAAGACTTGGTCATGCAAGCTTTAAAGTTTTGCAGCAAATGCAAGAGTTTGCAGAAGGGTTAAATTTGAAGGGATGCAAAACATATTTGGACTGTGCAGTATGCAAAGCATCGAAGTCAAAGGCATTCCCAGTTAGTAAATATAGCACAAGACAAACAAAAAGAGCTCTAGAACTGGTCCATGCAGATCTGGTGGGACCTATGCAAGCCAGTTTGGGAGGAACAAAATATGCACTGGTAATTGTTGATGATTTTAGCAGGTATAGTTTTTGCTACTTGCTTAGAGATAAGACAGAGGTACTACAACAATTCAAACAGTGGGCAAGTTTTGTAGAGAGAAGGTACAGACAACAAGTGTGTCAGTTGCAAACTGACAGAGGTACTGAATTTATGTCAACTAAATTCCAACAATGGTTGGGGCAGTTGGGGATAAGACACAGACGTACAAATCCTTACTCAGCAGCAGAGAACAGTGTAGCTGAAAGAAGGAATGGTGTTTTGCAAACAATGAAAGATTCATTGTTAGAGGATTCTGGTATGAGCAGGTCATATTGGGGAGAAGCCATATTGACTGCCAATTATATAGTTAACAGGCTGTGGAGTTCCTCCATTAATAATACTCCATATGCCATTATATATGGGAGAAAGCCATCACTGTCACATTTGAGAATTTTTGGAAGTACTGCATGGGTACATATTCCAAAAGCAATCAGAAGAAAGGGACAGCAAAAGGCAAGAAAGCTAAGGTTTGTGGGCTATAAGCCAGGGTCAAAAAGATATCGCTTTAGCGATGGAAGTAAAAGAGTTGTAATTTCAAGGTCTGCTAATTTTGCAGAACAAAATTGGGACAGAATTAATGCAAATTCTGGGTATGTCTCACTTAATGACGGTGATCTGTTTAGTGACAATAACTCATCTAATGATGGAAAGATGATTATTGAAGATGTCAATGTTCAGGGAGGAGAGGCTGAACA
>NW_015386737.1:497475-498559 GCF_001527695.2 Protobothrops mucrosquamatus | reverse complement strand
ATAGAAGTGCCTTTATTCATATTCAATAAGAAAAAATCTTTTAAATGTTCTTTAAGTTTCTGTACATTACTTTCATATCTTAACAAATTTTCATTCAGCCTCCAAGTTCTTTTACTTCCTCCATCATTTAAGATCTCCATCAATACAGGACTATGATCTGATAAAGTCTTAGGAGAGATCTTCACTTTTTTAACCTTTGGGACCAAATCATTAGTAATCAGAATAAAATCAATTCTTGAATAGGATTTATGTCTGTCCGAGAAAAATGTAAAGTCACTTTCTCCCATGTTCCAATCTCGCCAAACATCTTTTAACTCAAAGTCCTCCTGTAATGCAAAAAAGCTTTTAGGTAATTTAATTTGAGTTGAAATTTTAGAAGAAGTCTTCTTATCTTTCATTGGATCTATTACACCATTCCAGTCTCCCATCATAATAACCGACTTGTAATCCAATTGGGCTATTTTTTGATGTAGAGAACGGTAAAATTGTTTCTGTAGATGACACTGATTAGGTGCATATAAACCAACTATGAGGCATTTCTTCCCATTCAACAAGAGTTCAACAAGTATAAATCTTCCTTCTGTATCATAATCTATTAACTTTGGCAATAACTCCTTCTTAACATAAAGAACTATGCCAGCTTTTTTCCTTGGTGCAGGAGCGACAAAATGTAATCCCAATTTATAATTAATCAAATACTTTTGGTCATTTAATGAGATATGCATTTCTTGTAAACAGATAATATCGTTTTTATGTTGTTTTAAGTAATGGAATGTTTTTTTCCTTTTTTGTGGTGAATTCAGTCCATTAACATTCCAAGTCAAAAACTTAGCCATCTTTTGGTTTTTGAAATTTCTGAAGCATCCCATGTAGGTCTGCAGTAATAGATCTTTTTGGTCTAGCCCCTCCCACAGCTTCTGAGGTAGATGGATATGTTATAGGCACAGTTTCTTTTTGTTGTTCTCTCTCCTTTCGCCTATAAGCTGCACGTGTCATTCTCTGTTCTTTTGCATCCTTTAACTCCAACAGTTGTTGACTCTGAAACTCTACTGCAGGCAACGATGTAGCACTTGGTAAATCTACA
>NW_015386737.1:482815-496099 GCF_001527695.2 Protobothrops mucrosquamatus | reverse complement strand
CTTAACCATTAGAGAAGATGTCTTTAAAACAATCGAGTTAGAGTTGAAATTTTATCCAAAAAATCCGGCGTTCCTGGTAAGCTCTGTCTATTGGAGCTTTACTCACAATTCAAATCTTTATCCTTAGAGGTGGAAACGGCGTCTTGCTTCGTTACTGGAACGAAGACGTCCCGATCTATGGAGATGGCTGTGAGCTCCGACAGAGTTCACACCTACATCTCCCCGAGAACCCTCAGGGAGACTAGGGAACTCTACGCCTACTCACCAGCAGCTCACCTTCTTCCCTTTGCCTGAGAAGAAGGCTGAAGCCGGCAAACAGCTGATACGCGCTGTTTTGCCGGCTTTTACATAGAACGCTGACGGGAGGCTGTCAGATTGCCTCCATCGGCTGCCGGCAGCCACCGGAAGTCTGCTTGATTTTAAAAGTAGAAAAGGTTACAGGATTTTATTAAGTCTGAATAAAGACAATTAATTTTGTTTCCATAGAGCTAATGAAAAAATGTGTATTGATTTCTTGGCTGAATAGTGTCAAAATTTGGCCATGTGAATTCTAGAGAGTTTCAGGAGCCAAATACAGACCTATAAAATAATAGGTTGTTCTCCTTCACTTAGATCAGGGGTGTCAAACTCGGAATGTCATGTGACATGTTGCGATGTATCACAACTTTTTTGCCATTGCCAGCAATGAGGTGGACACGGTTTCGCTATGATGCATCTGGCCCACGGGCTGGCAGTTGACACCCCTGACTTAGATGTTCTGGGGGAGAGTTTTAAAGATTAGGAGAGAAAATGTGAAACTTGAATGGTTAGTCTTATCTAAAAGACTGGAGATCTTGAAAAAACTAGGAAAGGTGCAACTAGAAGAGGTAAAATCTTTGACAAGATTATGTTGGAAGATGAAGGCATCGAGGTAAGACACTGGTGGTAATTTTAAAGGTAATGAGTATACAGAATGCTGATGGACTAAGGCAGGGGTGTCAAACTGCTGGTCCACGGTCCGGTTTCATCATACCGAAGCTGCGCCTACCCCATTGCCGGAAATGTAAAAAGAGTTGTGATATGTTGCAACACGTCACGTGATGTGTCGAGTTTGACATCCATGGACTAAGGTAAAGTCTCAGTGCCACTTATTTTGAAAGGCCATATTAATAACCAAAGAGCTGCAGTTAAAAGAGGCTGGTTCCTGGCTGGTAAATTCTTTAACCTCCCATTTTACTTCTATTACATATTAGAGGGTGGGAAGTATGGCCCATGGGAAATTGAAGCATCTTCCTCTTAAACAAAGAATATTTATTATAAGTAAATGGTATTTTATATGTATCTTCAAAGTTTTGAGCACTTACAATCCTACATCATCCCCAAGAAAGCCAGTTATTATAAATGAGGACCAAGATCATCAATATATACGTAGTATATAGTAAAATTTAAGAATAAATCAACTCCTTTGCTCTCAGAATAGCATTAATTTTCAGTCTTGAAGCAAAGGAACAGAGTTGCCAGTGCTGGAGACAATTGCAATAATTAGACACAAAGAGCATGGAAGGTAGAGTATCCAAGAAGCAACTCTTGGCAAATTCTGCATAGATCTTCCCAAGTCCCTAGCTATTCTACTTTTCAAAGTGGGTGCCAGTCCAGTGTGCAGTCTCTATCCCAGCTGACTTGATTTCAATCATCTTCTGCGAGAACAAAGGGAGAGAAAAATAAAAATATCTAATATTTCTCTAAGGTTATTTACTCTATTTTTTTTAATTAAAAAAAGTTTCTTTCAACATATAAATAAAGTCAAGGAAACAGTCGATCTACTAAAGAGAGAAGATGGCAAGGAAGTAACAGGGAAGAGAGAAAGAAGAGCTGCTTAACTCATTCTTTGCATCAGTCTTCACACAAAAAGAAACTAAAGCCCAACCTACCAAAAACATAATTATAAAAGACAGACTAGAAATAAAAATTAAAATAAGCAAGACAATGATAAGAGAACTCCTCTCTGATCTTGACAAATATAAATCATCAGGACCTGATAGATTACATCCCAGAGTTCTGAAGGAGCTGGTAGATGTTATCTCAGAACCATTGTACCATATTTTTTTAAAAAAAATCCTGAAGCACTGAGAAACTACCTGAAGATTGGAAAAGAGCTGATGTGGTTCCCATCTTCAAAAAAAGGGGAAAAAACAGACCCAGGAAACTACAGACCAATCAGCCTAACCTCAGTACCTGGGAAGATCCTGGAAAAGATAATCAAAAAGTAGATCTGTGAACATCTAGAAACAAATAAAATTATTCCTAGAAGCCAGCATGGATTTGTTAAAAACAGATCATGCCAAACCAATCTTATTTCATTCATTGACAAAATGACTAAATTAGTAGATCAGCGAAATGCTATGGATATAATATGTTTAGATTTCAGTAAAGCATTCAACAAAGTATACCACAACTTACTTTTTGGGAGGCTAGAAAAATGTGGGATAGATAGCGTCATCACCATATGGATTGATAACTGGCTGACAAAACATACTGAATGAGTAGTTCTTAATGGTACTATATCTACATGGAGGGAAGTAAGCAGTGGGGTACCACAAGGTTCTATCTTAGGCCCAGTACTATACAATATCTTCATAAATAACTTAGATGAGGGAATAGAAGGGGAACTCATCAAATTTGCAGATGACACTAAGCTATCAGGAATAGCCAACAAGTTCAAGATTCAAAAAGATCTTGACAGACTTGAACAATGGGGCCTATCCAACAAAATGAAATTTAATCTGGAGAAAAGCACGGTTTTACACTTAGGCTGGAAAAACCAAAGGTACAAGTACAGATTAGCTGAAACCTGGCTCAAAAACAGTAACTGTGAAAGGTACCTTGGGGTTCTAGTGGATGATCACTTAAATATGAGCCAGCAATGTGCAGCAGCAGCCAAAAAGCTAGTATAATCCTTGGTTGTATAACCAGAGGCATAGAATCTAAATCACATGAAATATTAATATTGCTTTATAAAGTCTTATAAAGGCCACACCTGGAATACTACATCCAGTTTTGGTCACCACATTACAAAAAGTTGTTGAGACTTTGGAAAAAGCACAAAGAGCAATTAGGATAATTAAAAGCCTGGAGCTTAAAACATATGAAGAATAGCTGTAGGAACTGGGTATGGCTAGTCTAGAGAAAAGAAGGACTAGGGGTGTCATGATAGCAGTATTCCAGTATTTGAGGGGCTGCCACAAAGAAGAGGGTCAACTTATTTTCCAAAGCACCAGAGGGCAGGACAAGAAACAATGGATGGAAAATAATCAAGGAGAGAAGCAACCTGGTATTAAGGAGAAACTTCCTAACAGTGAGAACAATTAACTAGTGGAACAGCTTACCATCAGAAGCAGTGCTTCATCACTGGAGGTTTTTAAGAAGAGACTGGACAGCTACTTGTTTCAAATTGTATGTGGTCTCTTGCTTGAGCAGCAGGTTGGACTAGAAGACCTCCAAATCCCTTCCAGCTCTATTCTGATTGTTTGAATGTTGTTTCTCTGACTTTGCAGGAGCATGTCAGTCCAATGTGTTGCTTGTTGGTTGCTACCAAATCTACACTGCAAAGTTCTCTTAGTATTATCTTCTGATAATGGAGTTTGTGTTACTGACTGCTGAATCAGAAAAATATGAATCTGATAAATTAATATTTAACTTATAGAAAGGCTCTCCACTCTGGGCCTAGAATTTTATTTAGGTTTGCTTCACTTTACCTTTATTGGCAAGGAAATGTGTTGTTCAATTACTGAATTAGTTACTTGAGTCCTCTGACTGTGTTTCCTTAAGGTCTGCATACCTGCCATGTTCAACTGGCATTAGTGAGCATCACACCAATCTGTAATTTTCATCAGCAATCTTGTAGATTTTACATGCTTTATGAATTTCCATATATAAATTACAACGAGACAGCTGAAAGAATATTACACTACACAATTAAGATTCATCAGTCATTTCTTTTTGTTATCACTTGAACAAAGCCAAGAGTATGGTATTCAAATATCCTCTTAAAAGAATCATTGAAGCATGTAGTCAAACCTAATAAATGTAATGTGTTTATGATAAAAACTTATGACTGTAGGATTCTATGAATCAGCAATCTATGGGTCGAATAAAGCTTTTGCATGTCCAGAATATGTTAGTTTTGTAAATATCATGCATGGTCAGCAAGTTGTTATACATTAGAATACAAAACATTTATTTCTTGACCTTTCTGAACTTCTAGGGGTTGCAGGGGTCTCCCGGTCTACCTGCTCGCCTGCCCGGCTGGGTAGACCAGGACTCTGAGGTCCAGTGAAGTCAGGTTGACTTGGGTCCCTTTGGCCGGCCAGTCCTGGTCGGCCCAAACCAAAGTCCAATTGTGCAGCAAAGTCTGCAGGGCTGTCCCTCAGCGCAGTTTGCCGGTCCTGTTCAGTGGATACTGTCTGTCTGTCCGGGGGAAGCTCTCCTACGGCCTTTTCCCCATCTCCTTGAGTAAAAGTTCTGTTGGAGCATGCAAGCTTCTCTGTTGGGCCGCTGTCGCACAGCCCTTGCGTGTGGCCCTTTTGAGAGGCCTGAGCCAGCGACTGGTTCGCTAGCCTCCGACGCAGCCCGTCAATGTGCCGGCGAATGACTCGCCCATCTTCCAGGACCACCTCATAAGAGAGTGGTCCCGACACCTTAACAACCACGGCTGCCACCCACAAAGCCCCTTGCCTGTAATTCCGGGTCCAAACCCAGTCACCCACTTGCAAATTCTGAGGTGCCTTTGACTGAGCAGAGTCCGAGGCAACCCAATCGGGGTGCAGCCTGTCCAGCTTGGTGATCAAACGTCAGCCCCATCTGAGTTCGACGACAGCAGTGATTTGACTACTTGGAAGCTACTCTCGTGGACACTGGTCCATTGCCACTGAGCTTGTCTATTCAAGAGCCGATGTAATGGCTCTGCCACTGCGGCCTTGTTTGGGAGGAAGGCATGGTAAAAATTCAAAAGGCCTAGGAAAGCCTGAAGCTCTCCCTTTGACTTCAGCCTTGGAGCCTGCTGGATTGCTTTTAATTTGGATTCCACCGGATGAATGCCTTCAGCATCGATGTGGAAACCAAGGAACTCGGTTGACTCTAACCCAATCTTGCACTTTTCTTTTTTTAGTTTAAGTCCCACATCACGGAACCACTGAAGGACGGCCTTAAGCCATTCAGCCAGAATCTCAACCAATTCCCCAGCAATGAGGACATCATTGAAGTAGGGGCAAACCCCTGGAATTCGCTTGAGCGTGTGCTCCATCACTCCCGGGAACAGCCCTGGGGCTACACTCACCCTGAACGGTAGGCGCTTAACCTTAAAAGCCCCCCTATAGGTGACAATGGTCTGGGCTACTGCCATGGCCTCATCCATGGGCAGTTGTTGATAGGCCTGTGCCAAATCTAATTTGGCGAACACGCGGCCTCCTTGCAATGACGCCAAAATATGGCTGACAACTGGCACAGGGTACGCGTGCTATTGAAGTGCCCTGTTGAGGGTGCACTTATAGTCAGCACATATTTGCACTTCCCTGTTGGCCTTTAATGGCGTTCTATGGGGGCCTCCCACACCCCACTGTCTACGGGCTGCAATACCCCTTGTTCCACTAGCTTATCCAGCTCTGCATCGATTTTAGGTTTTAACGTGAAAGGCACTCTATGAGGCTTGATCCGTATTGGAGTTACCATAGGATCAAGCTTGAGGGTGATCGGAGGACCCTTATACTCCCCTAGACTAGAACTGAAAACATCCGCGAACTCTTGGCAGACTGCAGACAGATCTGCCGCTTGTGTTCGGTGAATGCCGGTTACTTGAAGCCCAATGCATCAAACCAATCGAGCCCTATGAGGCTCGTGCATTGGCCTTCCACCACTACGACATCTAGTGCCCCCTTGAACCCCTTGAATTTCACCAGAAGTGTGGCTTCGCCTTTGATCGCCACTCGAGAGTTTTGGAAGTCTGTGAGTAGTAGATTAGACAGCCGGAGCTTGGCCCGTCTGTTGCTACAATGGCATAGGTGCCTGAATGTTCCTTGTGAATGATGGACATGGCTGAGCCCATGTCCAGTTCCATCTTGCATGGAACTCCCTGAAGCTTGACCTGTAGTCTAAGCTTCTGCTTTTGGGGGCGATGGGCACCAGTGCAGAGTACGCTCCTTCAGCTGGAGCAGAACCCTACTCAGTGTTGACCCGGGGGCCCGGTACCTCTCCTGAATGCGTCTTCTTTCGGGCGATCCCTCTCCTGAATACCTCTCCTGAATGCGTCTTCTTTCGGGCGATCCCTCTGACGATCTCGGCAGACGGCGGCGATGTGGCCTGGTTTGCCACAGGCCCGGCACATTGCAGTTCAGAATCAGCAATCTGTGCGTTGATGATGGCCTCCACAGTCCATGCATCTAAGGAATGGAACTGCCTTCTCAGCTGGCTGTGATCCCTTCTCCGGGTGCTTTCATAGCTGGTCGACTTCGTAGTCTGAGTCGATCTCTTCCATCCTCTTGGCATCTTCGTGATGGACGGCTTCGATGCTTGGCATGCTTTTGGAGGGCTGTAGTGCTTTAATGGCCCCTCCGGCAGCTTTGTCCGCCATGACCTCCTTCAAGGCCTCCTGTAGCGAGCGAGTCTCCATAGCGAACAGTTTTTGTTGGAGCTCTCGGTTCCGGAGTCCGCAGACTAAGCGGTCTTGTAGTCTCTCCTCCAAATCCACGAAATTGCAGAGTCGGGAGGCTTGACGAAGAGCAGCAATTAATTCTGTTGCAGACTCGCCGGGTTATTGCTCCTGCTGCTCAAAAGCATGCCTCCACACTATAATGGATAACTTGGGCTCGAAGTGGTTTCAGAGCTTTTTTTTCAAGTCCGCGTAGGTGACCGACTCGAGCGGCCCCAGGGTGACCAGGTTCTCTGCAATGTCGAAGATGGCGGGGCCGCACACGCAGAGGAGTGTTGCGGCCTTCAATCCATCTTTGGCGACCTGGTTGGCGCAGAGGTAATTTTCAATGCGGGAAATGTAGAATGCCCATCTCTCCGGGTGAGCTACGTCGATTTCTTCAAGCTTCCCAACCTTCGCCATGGTGGTTTGTTTTTTCGTTCAATGTCTTGCGCTGCTGGCTTCTGTGTAGGCCCTAGGACAGATCCTTAGGGCGTGGTGGTCTCCAGCGTGACTTGCTTGCAGACCGAGGGGGGGAACGTAGTTCCTGTCAGGCTCTGTGCTGACCTCACCCCCTAGTGACTTCAAGCTCTCTCAATGAAGCCGCACATCCCACCCTCGTCGCCACTGTTATATCTTCGGTTCTTTAGGCATTGAACAAGGCAGCGTGTTGAAACAGCAAACAAGTTTATTAACTCAGAACAGAAGCAGCCCTAAAGGCTGCTGCACAGCTATTTATACAGTTAGCCTCTAGGTGGCAACCAATAGGTTTAAAGTAACAGTTTCCCACCCCAAACCTCATTATCAGCTTGGAGACAGCCGGTCTGGCTTTCAGTAACAGCAACTGTTAAACAATACAGCAATGTAGGTCAGACATTAAGCAAGTGATTTAAAACAGTTGTGGCCAATACATTACAGAAGGATTTATAGCAACTCAGGGCGGAACAATGGTTTTTGTTTGTTCTCTACATTTCAAAATTGGCAGGTCTCACAAATGTGGATTTTTAAAAAAACTGCATATAGGTTTTGGGCAGGGGGAATGATAGTAGTATGAAAGTAACCTCTAATCAATGAATTGCCTACATGTTGACCCAAGAACAGCTGCTATGGTCCTTATAAATAGTGAGTCAAAAGAAACCACTGTTTTGTCATCTGCCAAAAGAAACTGTGATATTGTTCTGGAATAAGTAAAGAATGTTATGAGATCATCTACATCCAACTGTGTGAGTATGTGTTCACTTGTTTTAACTTTTATAGACATCTTGATTTCCAAATGTCACAGTTGCTAGTGATTTTTTATGGAAGCCTTCTGTTTGTAAAGTCCAAAGACATATATTGATTTCAATAAAGAAGCCAGAATGCTTACTTTTTGGGTGTTAGTGTTTTAAAAAGAGACATATTTCTTCAAATTGTCTTTTTTTTACAAATACCAGTCATAAAATTTCTTAAATAGACTTCCGCAGATGGATTGGACTTGAACTCCCATAACTCTTAGCCAAAATGTAGAGAACTGCATTGAAGAAGGTTATAAATATGACAGGTCCACTATTATCCATGAGAATGTATTTTTTTATATAGGCAACTGTTTGGAACCAGTTCTGTATTTAACCAACCTTCCTTCTTTTCTTCTTTCCTTCTTTCCTTCTTTCCTCCCTCCCTCCCTCCCTCCCTCCCTCCCTTCCTTTCCTTTCCTTTCCTTTCCTTTTATGGATACCATTTGTGCACAGGATCCAAGGTTTAGACTGAATATTAAAAGGATTTCATTTCAACTTTTCTAAGTAGAAATATAAAATATCACCAATAATGATATATAAAAGTTGCATATCTATCACAACCACTGTTAGGGACTAGATGCTTTTATTTTATGTCTTCATTCAGTTTATACACTGCCTTTTTGTTTTAGCAATGACTTGAAGCAACTCAGAAATGTAAGTAACAAAAACAATATAAACTTTATAAACCCAAATTAAATTAATCCCCAAATCAAGTAATAATTAAAAGCTTAACAAAAGGGTAAATCTTTTCTTTAAAAAAATATAGGAACAAAAACAGAAGGACTGAAAATAACCCCTAAGATGTGTTTTCCATAGCAGGCAACAATCAAGAAAAAAAGCCATTAGAGTTGAAGCATGACTTTACTTGAATAGTAAAGGGTCCATGGAACAGATCCTCCTGTTTAAGCTTTCTAAGTAGAAAAATGTTGACTTTTATTTAATAACAAGGTAACTGTAAAAGCATAAAAAATATAATGTTTTTCCAGAGCCAGCTTATTTTGTATTTACCAGAATGAAGAAAGCAGTTTTAAAAAATAGTCATGTTGAAGGGTTCACCTTTCCTGATCTCTTGCAAATATCAGGAAGGCAATTGCTGCAAATCAAATGCCACCACATTTCCTTGTTGTTATTCAAATGGTGGCTGAAACTGCTGAAAGCAATTTATTTCCACAGACATTTTCACCATGCAATATTGTTTTCTCTTATAAGAAATAAAATTCTGTCATAGCTTTGCATGAGAAGAAAAATGAAGATTCATATTTTGATATGGATTATTGGTCTTAATAATTTCCAAATGTTTCAAGGTGATATTAGATCTGCTCTATGCCACTTTTGAAAAAAATGTAGCTATAGAAACTTTTAAAAAATAAACTCCCTTTGAAAACAAATTCAACTTAATTATTTCATGGACATTGCCACATTCTTTGTAGCAATCAGAAGATATTTATCATTCCACAAAGTTTGTTTGGTTTCCCAGTTTAGTCTACTGCCCTGATACTCTTGCATTTAAATGCTAATCAACTCAAACCTGATAGACATTTTGACATCACCAAGGTGTTGCCAACCTTGACAACTTTATGGTGTATGGCACGGGTGTCAAACTCGCCATGTCACATGACATGTTGTGACGTATCACAACTTTTTTTTGCATTGCCAGAGCTGGGGTGGGTGCAGCCTCTGTATGATGCAAGCAGTCCGCTGACTGGCAGTTTCACACCCCTGTTATATGGTCTTCAACTCCTAGAATTTCTCAGCCAGGAGAAAGTTGCCAAGGTTGAGAAACACTGATCTAGGTGATTAATGCCCACTCAATGTCATAAATTTAAAATAACAACCAAGTTTGAACACAATCAGCTTCCAATTGTCATAACTGTCTGTATCTGTTCACATATGGTCATGTAAAATTCTGCAGGACAGAAATGCAATCAATTAGTACACTTTACATATTATTTGCAGAGTTTTGCACTGAGATTCTAACAGTATAATGAACGTGTGCATAGAGAGTATACTCTTTCAGCTACTCAAGACTGCAGTTTACTTTTTTCTTTTTTTTTTAGATAAGTGAGCACACTTTTTTAAAAACTACCAGGGCTAGGCTGTAGCTACCAATTACTTTTTGCACTCAAATAATAACTGTTGGGCTTTTGGCACCCAAAAGTAAGTAAGTAAATATGTATGTATGTATGTATGTATGTATGTATGTATGTATGTATGTATTTATACAGTACCTTTAAAAAAATCAAATTGGTAAGCAGACATATCACTAAGAAAAGAATTGATTATAGCATAGCCTCTGTTTGCTGCTACAAATACAAAGTAGGCTAAAATTCTATAACAGAATTTTAAAGTATTCTAGTTCAAAAGACTAAAATATTCACTGATCAAATCTCTTCACCTTATTTTACAATAACTCTCATCATTTTATTCTCTGCCTTTAGCTTTTTTTTACATGTTTGTTTGTTTCTATATAATACCATGTTTCACCATGTGACTGAAGTTGCCACCAAAATAAATCAATATATCTTGCAATGCATATATATAAAACACAGTCCACTTTGTATTACATTACAATTCAGATTGCTCAATGTTTATTGTTTAAAATTTGAACTCTTCTGGAACCAACACACTCTCTGAATAAAATCTGAAAGGAGTTAGGAAAAATATTAAAAGTTGCTGCTATCCCTATACCTCATTTAAACAAATACTATATTAGGTGTCAGTGCTAGCTGCAATGTTAAATTAGATGGTCTTTTACAAGCAATAATTCAAATATAAACTAAGAACTTAAACTGTAACTTGCATTATATGTGTTTAAATGTTTGCAATACACAAACATACATACATGTGTGTATATATAAGTGTGCATACACACACACATACACATATAGAGACACATAATCAAAACAATAAATATGTGCGCCCAGCTGCCCAGCTGCATCAGCAAAGAATGCTGATGGCAGAAACTTTACCTGCCAGTAAATAAATAAATTAGTATTGAATGCTGTAACTGCAGGGATCTTTGCTTCATGTCAAAGCATGGGGATTGTGTGCAGAAAGTCCCAGTTTCAATCCCTGATATTTTTAAGCTAAATTAAACAGTTTATAGGAAAAAAAGTGCTACTTACCTGTATTCTTGTCTCCAAAAATATAAATGCAAATGGATAGGGATGCTCCCAATAGCTTAAAGTATAGTGGTAGTGGAGGGATATTTAAATGTTTCTCCAAAACATTTATATTTATCAAAACCAAACATACCCTGAAGTGTTATTAGTCCTTCTGGGAGTGGATGGGTGAATAAGTAATTTCATTTAACAAGTATCCATATGTTTTTGATTTTTTTGCTTCTTTCAAAATACACTAGAGAAAAGCTATTAAAAATCGATGCAGAAGGTAAGGGTGAAATATGCCCCCATCCACTAATACTGCATTATATTATTTACAATTTACAATAAAGTCCATGAATGGATGGATGGATGGATGGATGATGATAGAATTTTCTTTCCAATTAAAAGACTCTCCAAGATTTGGATAATCTATTCCTTCTTACTGATTATTCTGTAAATATTAAGGGGAATAGGCTCAGAATGCTGCTATCTGGAGTAACAAAAAATACTGAAGGGTGGATTGATTTCAAATTGTTTCCTTATAGAAAAAGTATTATTGTGTCACTGTAAGAAAGAGTAAGAGGCTACTTCCAGAAAGATCTTTCATTGTAGTGATTTCACAAAACATG
Source organism: Protobothrops mucrosquamatus (assembly GCF_001527695.2). Lineage (NCBI taxonomy): Eukaryota > Metazoa > Chordata > Lepidosauria > Squamata > Viperidae > Protobothrops > Protobothrops mucrosquamatus. The sequence continues at coordinate 484,431 of NW_015386737.1, read as the reverse complement.
TAAGTTGTGCCATTCATAAATCCACCAGTCCATACCTAATCTTCCCTTTACCCTTTCTTTTTAAAGAGTGGGAAGAATTCATCTAGTCCAAAGGAAAAATTCAGAAGAATAATTTTCTGATAGTACTGTCAGAAGACACAACACTTTTCCCAGTTTCTTTTCTATGAAAGGAAACATTTTTGAGCATTACAACCACTTATTGTACATACTTACCTAGATACATTTTTAAAATTATATTTTTATAAAGACTCTTCAGTTTAAAAATATTATAATAGTTTTCAAGTTAATTCTATAGTTTACATCCATCTTCCTCTAGAGATCTGAAGGACCTTTATTCTTTTACAATATTAAAGTGGGCAATCTATTGTAAGTGTACTTTTTTAAAAAGGAATTTACTCTTATCATCTATCTTAATTATTATTTCATTACTTAATATATTAAATTACTGTAGATGTTCCATTAAGAACAAAACAATATTTGGCCAAATTAAATCTGTGAAATCAGGGTGGGTGGGTGGGTGCATAGGATGGAATCGTGAATTAAATGAGGACTTTCTGAATATTTTTCCACTTCAAGGTCTTAAAAGAAAAAAATTGAAACAATGGAAAATAATGATAGATCCTGAAATATTCCTAAAATTTTATTTTTAAATGATGTATTAAATGGTTAGGAATGTGAAGGAAATTTGTCTATGCTTGGAATCTAAGAAAGCAACAAATACATTAACTTAAGAAAGAATAGAGAAGTTTCTCTTAAAATAAAAAACTTATATTTTATGACATTCATGAAAATGATTAAAAGATAAAGAATAAAAAAAAGATGAAATCAAAGCTGTTCAAAATATTAGTACTTCAGATTAAGAGAAGGAGACTGCTTAGATAACAAAAAGAATATAGCAAAATGTACATTCTAAGTCTTGGTTTTCTTTCTTTTTTTAATTAAAATTTTGTATTATTTTTTTCAAATAAAATATGAACAAATAATACAAATATGGTGCATTTCATTAGAAAAACAAGCACATAAAAAGCCTATTCCGAAATAATCGGCATTCCCCCCCCCCTGTATCCACACTCCCTCCACCTTCCTACCTACTTCCCTCTCCTTCCTCCCCCTCTTGACCACTACCTCTCCTCTTTCCACCTTCCCAACTATCCTACACATCCCATCACCTTCTTTTCCACCACCTCGGATGCAGTTTAGGGGTACTAGCCGATCATCTCCTCTTCTTAAAAACAAACATTTACATTTCATTTATAAATACACCAATTTTTTTATAATTCTACCCCTTCATCCCCTTCCCCCCTCCCCCCCGGACTTCCCAGAACTGAGTACAGGGATAAATACATAACATCCCAAGTCTAAAGTAAGCTATCCATTCATAATACAAACAAAATTTAACATACTTCTTTAAATTTAACATCTTCTCCACACCGAAATAAATTTTTCTTGAGATTGATCCTTCAAGTATGCGGAAATTTTTGCCATTTCTGCAAAATATGACACCTTCAATCTCCAATCATCCATAGTCGGTAATACCTCTTTCTTCCAGTTTTGAGCAATCAATAATCTTGCTGCTGTTATACAATACAACATCAAATTCATTTCTTTAGAATCCA
>NW_015386737.1:474641-481882 GCF_001527695.2 Protobothrops mucrosquamatus | reverse complement strand
TTATAACCGATGATTCTCGAACCTTAATTAATAAAATCTCCAAAGTCAAAACAAATAATAGAGGTGATAGTGGACATCCTTGTCTCGTACCTTTCTCAATTTTAAATGAGTCTGTCAATCCTCCATTTACTACCACTTGTGCTGATTGTAGTTGGTAAATAGCCTTTAACGCTGTCCCCAAAATTCATTCGCTCCACCACTCGTAACAAAAATTGCCAGTCCAATTTATCAAACGCCTTTTCAGCATCCAGAAATATAAAAGCCACTGGAATTTGATTATTTTTGTCCAAATATTCAAGCAAGTTTACAATTTGTCTAACATTATTCTTCACGTATCTGCCAGTTATAAATCCAGATTGGTCCACGTGTATAATCCGTTTCAATACTTGCATCAATCTATTAGCTAAAATTTTTGCAAAAATCTTATAATCCGTATTCAATAAAGATATTGGCCTATAACTTTTGCGCTGAGTCAAATCTTGATCCTCCTTTGGTATAAGTGATATAAATGCAGACCTCCATGATGGAGGTACATCTAATCCAGACAATATACTATTAAAAAGACATCTCAAAGGTTCTAACATTTCTTCCGATAACATTTTATAATATATTGCAGTTAACCCATCTGTACCAGGAGCCTTACCAACCTTTAATTTTTTAATTGCCTCTATAATCTCATCCAGCGCAATCGGACAATTCATCATTCCTTGTTGTTCATCTGAAAGTCTAAAGAAATTTGCTTGTTGCAAATACCTATCTATTTCAAAAGATTGTATATTCTCCGAGGCATATAATTTTGAAAAATATTCCAGAAAGGCCTTTTTAATCAAATCTTGTTGAAAAACTTCTTTACCTTTATAATTTATTTTCTCTATAACTCTTTGTTTTTGTTTCTTCCGCAATTGGTAAGCCAACCACCTTCCAGGTTTATCTGCGTTACAAAATGTATTATATTTCATATATCATAAGTCTTGGTTTTCTTTTCCCATTTCCTCCCACCCTCCTTTGTGTTTGTCAGTCTTAAGCAAGGCTTTTCAACCTTGGGAGATGGCCGCATTCTTTGGCGTCATATCGACCAACTGCGCTGGCGGCTGCATCCTGTTGATTCCACCCCTGCCTCTGCTCTCGGGGGGAGGGGCCCCAGGAACTAGGTCACACTTCAGGTCAACATCCGGAGAATCAGCCTCACTGCTCCTGGGAATTACCGCAGGGCGCTAGGGATTTCCCAGGGGAGGAGCAAAGGCATCCTCACGGTTCAGCTATTGCACCGAACAGGGAGTCATGCATATCCGCAAGAGCTCCAAACAGGAATTCTCCTGAGGAGGGGTTTGCCATAGAGGCGGCTCCTGACTCTGACACCTCAGCCACAGGGGACTGGGAGTATTGGGGCACACATGCAATGCAGGTCATGTCCGAGACTGGTCGCGGGCTCGAGGGACTAAGTTCCCTGGAGCCATCCAGGGTAGTTGGGGAGTCCTCAATCACTCCAGCGGGTTGGGGAATTTCCTCCGCTCTAATGGAGCTTGGAGAGAGCCCTGGCAACTCTGCCAGCACACCTCACCTGGGGTCACCTGAAAAGTTTGTGCATAAAAGTCCTGGTTTAGCGAGCCCACCAGACGGGCCGGTAGGCCAGGCGCCCTTAAGTACATGTCCTGGCCTGCCGGCTGGGCAGGTCAGCTGACAGGCCAGGCATCCTCCCTGACCCTGCGTAAGGCCCCTCCTAAGCATCTAGGTGAATATGTAAGGTTCCTGTCAGTACAAGGGACCTTACAGGTCTAGGATGAGGAGATGGGACCTATGCTGAGGAGAAGATAGACACATGAAGTCCACATTAAAGGATGGGTTGTTTAGATAACCCTATTAGTTATAGTTATAAGAAGGTTGCCTGTATGTGAGCAGGAATATTATTTTCTTTTTTTGTGTGTTATTGTAAAGAAAATTGGAATTGTGTGTGTTCTATCCAGGGGGGGGTGTTGTGTCCTGGGCCTGATGAGGAAACTCAGCAGGCCCAGAAATGTTGCAAATGGTCCCGGGCAACCTAAAAGCTGCCTGGGACCAGACTGACTGGCGCCGGACTATTGTGCATGCGCAAGGCGCGAAGAAAGAAGGATTCTTATTGGCTGGACTGCCTGGGGGTTGGAAAACTATAAAAGGCCTGCATGCCTGTTTGCAGTTTGCTTGGAGTGGAGTTAAGGAGTAATAAAGAAGTTTGCTTCACGATGTGTTGTGTTTCAATGCCTCGAATCCCGAAACACAAAACAAACCATGCAGGGGTACTTTGGATAGTGAGAAAGGTGGCCTATACATTTAATAAACAAACAAATATTTATACAAGGTGATAAAAATATATTGCGCCTTTATCTTTCCAGCCCATAAAGCTTTTTTTCCTGTTACTTCAAAATTCCAGAAATTTGCACATATCTTGGTAGATTCCAGCTCTCTCTTTCCATACACAGAAATATGTTCTCTAATACAATGGAAGATCTGTTTTGTTCAGCTATGGCATCCTATCCTCATCATCTTTTCTAGAACAACTTTTAATTTTCCATTGTACATCTGGAGGATAATCAAATGCTGCTACTCATAGAAAGGGCTTAAATATTCTGTAGTGTAAATAGTGTTCAGTTTTAACAAGAAGAAATATTAATATTTGTAACTTTATAAACAGTAATAAAATAATGTGTTTCAGCTGCCCTTTACTTCAATAAAGACTCAAGTAATATACTTCTCTGAAAATGTCATGTGATGCAACATATTTCCCTCCCTATTTTTAAACAGAGTGATGCAACTATAGTGTTTTGCTTTATTTCTGAACCCCTTGACTGAAGTCAGCTTTTGGAAGCCGAAAGCAAGCATCTTCCAGTTAATGGAACTGCTAGCCCAAGTTTTTAGAGTATGCAAAGCAATTCATTGAGAACTGTGACCCCAGGTTATCTCACTAAGGAAAATTGTATGGTCTTCATAGCACTGAAATATCTTTCAAGCCTTCTTGAATTTAGAAGCTCAGGTGGTGGGTTGAAGGATTTTTTAGACTGCCTAAGGAGGATAAAACTATTGGACACATGTTCATAAATATAATTGGAGCTTGGCACAGGATAGATCTGACAAAAAGAAACCAACAAATAACCCCAACAAAGCTTTTTGGACTGTATATTGCAGAGGAAGGAAGGAAGGAAGGGAGGGAGGGAGGGAGGGAGGGAGGGAGGGAAAAAGAGAGAAAGAGAGAGAGAGAAAGAAAGAAAGAGAGAGAGAGAGAGAGAGAGAGAAAGAAAGAAAGAAAGAAAGAAAGAAAGAAAGAAAGAAAGAAAGAAAGAAAGAAAGAAAGAAAGAAAGCGGCTTGCATCTGGACATAGCTAAGAACAAAGAGTAAGATTTCTTTTTAAGAATTCAGAGAAATGTTGGAAATGTAAGCATAAGCCAGGTACTTATTATCATATGTGGTTGACATGTGTTAAAGCAAGGAGATATTGGACAAAAAATCACACTTGGTTAGAAAAAATGTTAGAGAAACACATAGATTATAAACCTGAATTTTTTTTACTAGGTATAATGCCAGAAAAACTTGATAAGCAAAGTACATACTTGTTTTTACATGTGATAACAGTAGCAAGAATTATATTTGCACAATACTGGAAGAAGAAACGCCACCAGAAGAAATAATTAAAAAAATACTAGTCTGTGCGGAAATGGACAGACTTTAAGTTTGAAAGAAAAAGAAGAAACAGAATATTTTCAAACTTGGGACTTATTTTATCAATGGTTAGAGAAAAGATTTAGGAATTAAGAATTTAATTTGTATTAGTGAATAAGATACTCAGACAACACGTTTTGTTGAATGATTACTATTGAATTCTGTAAACAAATCAATAAAACTTTATAAAAAAAGAATTCTGTAGAAAGAATTAGAAGAATGACACTAAAAATAGCAAACCAATAATCTGTTAGCCATGATGAAACTGAAACACTCCAGAAACACCTGAGAATTATTTGTGGATGAGCTCACAGGAGATTGGTTTTATGCAGTTTCTTTAGAAATGTTATTAGTAAAGTAAATCTGAAGATGCACTGTCTGGAAGGTTTAGGGAAAGAACACTATATTTAAATTTGGAACACAATTCTCTTATTTTGACTTTACAACTTGAAAATGTCCAAACTAAAGGAAAACTGCCACCAATTGTATTAGAAATGTAATTAGAAAAAAGGATTTCAGGAAAAATTATGCAAGCAGGCTTAACTGCTCTTCAGTCCCCCATTGTTGTTCCTCATCTTCATAATTAAGTGCTGGCATATAGAGAACTAAGCAATGCCCTATCTCTTCACCCTTGTATGGTTATTATGGGTCACTTTGCCCCTAATTTTTCAGTTTTATCACTTGATTTTACATGATTGATAATGGAATTCTGTAAGGTGTAAATTTGTTTTCAGGAAACATCTTCTATATCATTTTAATTTTGAAGTGGGATGTAATTTGCATTATGAAATTACGCAAGATTATATAATTTTTTAATTCCTTAATGTCCATAAATAAAACACAGAAACGAAAAAAGGCATGCTACTTCTAATGATCCTCATTGCACTTATTACCAGTTTTTTTCTGTCAACTGCTGATTAATAAAACCAAGTGCAAAGGCCACAAATAATTATGTAATTTCTGATTATTTAGTTTAGAAATATTTTTCAAAGACTTCAGACCCTCTCCTCATTCTGATGGGTGGTTTTTAAAAACAAATATTTTAAATAACACAAGTAACTAAATATGAACACATTGTAGTATTCAGATACCCTACTATGCATTTGCTTCATAGCTGCAGCCTTATCATATTATCTTTTATAAACTTGGTTCAGAGACCACAGGGACTCAGTACTGCTTAATATTCAGTTAATTTTTGTTTTGATTGGAAAAAAGGGGAAAGTAACTGTTTGGAAACAGATTCATCATTTGAAACCACATCCCCAAGCTTTATTGAAATGCTGTCTGCAATATTCTTAAGTCAGCCTCATCATGGAACACAAGGACTTATCCTAATTATGTTGGTTGTAATATTGTACTTATATTAATAATGTTTTTATGTTAAATATATTTTTTTGACCTTCTGGAGTGCAGAAATCAATAAGAAGTTGATAAAGCCAAGTTCATTGCTACCTAAAGTAAAGCAAGTCTGATTTGTTTACTTACCTAAGCCTTCATCTGTCAGGCCTATTCTGAGATGATTTATAGACCTCTACCCAATGAAATCATTTAAAGTAGATTAGATTCAGGGAACAATCACGTCTAATATGACAAGCTGATGGAGACTGACAGGTAACCAAGTTGCTCTGGATGGCAAACAAGTTCCTGAAATTCTGATTAAATTAAAATATTAATAGTACCTCTGGGGGGGAAAAGATTGAAACATGTACAGGGAATTCAACGTTAGAACCAAAATGCAAATTTAGAGTGGTTTTGTGGGAAGCAAACCTGCTGAGGTACCAAGGGAAGTTACCTCCAGTAAACCAGAGGTTAGGAAATGAATTCAAATGAAAAGGACTGTGTCAAGAGCTCACCTTCACCTTTCTGAGGTTTCTGAAAGAACAAGGCCTAACAGACTCTAGGGTTGGCCTGAACATTTTGAAGGGCTTACATACTGATTTGGACTCACAGCCAAGTGCAAATGAACAATGCTTGCTTTCTTGAGGTGAGAAGGTTATTCTTTGAAGCATTGTTTCTTTTCCTTTTCATATTTGGGTAGCTTATGTTTCAGTCCTGTATGCTAAGCAACACTGACTGAGCTGTAATTGCTAAATAACTGAGCTTATTTAGATTGTCTCTTTCAGGGCTCATATTAACTGTGATGTGCTCTGTAATTAAATGTGCTGTTGTATCTTGCATGCAGAAGACCCCAAAATTAAAATTCTCACACCATTGGCTCCAGCATTATGAACATCATGATAAGATGGCAAACAAGCATACCTATCATAGGGGCCCCCTTTCTGGGCCACATTCCTGAACAGGGATAGACATACTTAAAGCATAAGCTTATCAAAATCAGTAGATTGGTGCATAATTGCCTCTGTCTTAGATTAAAAAAATGATTTAGAAAGAAAACAAACCAATCTGGTCTAAGCTGAATTCTTGATAGAAATACAAGAGAGACCAATAAATAATTTCCCACAACTCCATAACTCTGCTGATAAAGAAAAGGAGTCAAATGGAATTAAAACTCCATACTCATTGTGAAGTTATCAATAGCTTTTTAAATTATTTTTAAAGATAAAAATAATACTTAACTATTAAGAATAAGACAATGTCGTTTAAGGTAATAATATTATGAATAAATAGGTTGAATATATTGTTGGTGTAAATCTCACTATTTGAATGTTTATGTTCAACAGTGTCATTAAATAATAATATCATAAATCTAATAGCAAATTAGAAGTTACGCTGTGACTGCCTTGTAGGTAGATATTATTGAATTTATTATCAGTAATATAACTATTATTTGAGCCAGTTTGGTACAGGTGCTGGTCTAGAAACCAGGAAACTGGATCCTAGTCTAGCCATATGTACCAAAGGTGCTTTTTCAAAAGGCAACTTTGTTTTTTCCCTTGAAAATGTTTCACTTCTCATCCAAAAAGCATTTTCAGTTCTGACTGAATGATGGGGAGTGGAAAGATTTATATTCCTCACAGTCATCTTGTGGTTAGCACTCTCTCTGAGAGTCATTGAGGCCCCTATCTGTGTCCTCAGGGTCACCTGAATCAGAGTGCAAAACTTCTTTGAACTGCTGAAAGGACTGTGTTGTAAACAGTAGATAGGTGATGCCATATCCCTCCAAGGGGAAAAGAAACACAGAAAGTTCAGTTGCCTTTCGAAAACGCACCTTTGGGACAACTGTGACCTGGATGATTGAGAATCTCTGTAGACATTTAGTCCTGCCATAGACTTGAAAGCTGGCTGGGACACCTTGGCTAGTCACTCTAAGCCCAACCCACCTCACAGGGTTGTTGTTGTTGTTGTAGAAAAAATAGGAGGGAGAAAGAGTATTATATATGTTCACCACTTTCAGTTACTTATAATGTAATAAAGGTGGGATAAAAATCTAATAAATAATTAAAATAAATTCCTACTAATATAGTGCAGGAATTAAGCTTAACACACTGCATTGTATTACCTCACCAGAGACTCTTTATGCCAAATATGTGACCACATAAATTAAATAAATAATGCATCTTGCTATCAAACCACTTTCTGAGACCTCCAC
>NW_015386737.1:452438-473821 GCF_001527695.2 Protobothrops mucrosquamatus | reverse complement strand
GTAATCTCCCATACAAATGAAAGGAAAAAAATAATAAAATCCTGGTTCCATTCATTTTACATAATCACAACCCCCATTATATTCCTGAGTTATCTATAAAACATTAAACATACCCTTCTTCCAGCCATCAAAAGTTTGTCCATCACTAATCTAGCATTAGCTATGAAAGCAAAAAAGGACTTCTGATCAAAGGTTTTCATTTTAAAGCCCACCCCTCCTCCCAAGAAAGTAATAAAGCCAAATGAAACAAAAATAAGAGATAAAATAATGGCTTCAACAAATCCACCACTTTCATTCATTTCATTTCCAATATATGACTCATTTAGCCAGATTTCCCTAGGTTGTACATTTCTAGAAAAGCAGAATCTTATCAATTCTGTTTCAAAAAATGAAAGGATTTCATTTTGCTCTGCCAGTCTCTGGATTGCCATGCCCATTGATCACATAAAACTATCAACCACATGAGCCTCAACAACTCCTCACCATAGGAGAAGGGGAATTTCAGTATAGTTCAGCTTAAGCTGTACTAAAGCCTATATCAATTTCATGCAGAATCATGTGGTACATTTAGTATTATATAGTAATATAGCGCAGCCTGGCCTCATCTCCTCTTACTATTTTCCAGAGTTGCACAACTACCAGTAGATTCTAGGACTATAGGCTCCCCAAAAGCCTTGAATAGAATTCCCAGCAACTGTTGTGTTTAATGAGACTATACACATACAGTATAGTCGAGATGTGAAAGGTTAACAATATAAAAAGCCCAATGCAAGCCTCGCCATAAAAAGCTATGCAGCTTTACACAAAATTCCTGTTTTTATATTTAATTAAAAGCTAATGTTGAATATTGAAATATGATTCAAAGTATTTAAAACTAACAATATTTGATCTATGGTTTTCATCAAATATTTAGATTAGGAATAGTGGCCAGTATATCTCCCAGCATATGAACAATATTATTAAGAACTTGCATTTTAACAATACAGGCAGGTATTATTCCTTTATCAGGAATTTCTGATACTTTATAATGGATTGGAGTAGTAATTATCAGGTAGAATTACTCACAGTCTGCCCGGAATCAATTGTATATAACATTACTCAGCAAGCAAATCAAAGGTTGCTTGGGTTGGAAATTTCCATGAAGCCCATAACCTAATATTATAAACAATGTAGTTGAGTGGCTTCAAAGCCTATAACATAATACTATAAACAGGGCTTTTTTTCTCAGAGAAAAGGTGGTGGAACTCACCTCCCTCCCCTGGCCACGCCCCCACCCAAACCTGGCCACGCCCTCATCAAACCCGCGCTTGGTGGGAAACCCCGCCCTCCTCTGCTCCAGTCCGCCTGCTGATTGGCGCCCGAACGGCAGCATGTTGGCCAGCGTCCTCTTCTCCGCCTTCAGCTTTTGCTCTGAGAAGCCGCGCGCGTTTGGCTTTGAGGGCGCCGGCGTGAGAGCCTCTGGATTCTCTGCCGCTTCTTNTCGGGCAGGGTCGCCTAGGAAACGGGCCAGGGGCGCGCCGACCGAGCCTCCCTATGGCCGCGGTTGTGAGCCAGGCAGGGGCAGAGAGCTGCGAGTGCGAGCGCGCCCCCCCAGATGTTGCGCCCGGTGCGGCCGGCCCGGAAAAAGGTGCCGGAACGCGGTTCCGCCGCGTTCCGGCTGAAAAAAAGCCCTGACTATAAACAATGTAGTTGCATGGCTTCACAGGGAGCTAAAAAAGATGTGTTAAATTAAAATGATGATTTTATAATAGGATATAGATAATCTATAACTTACAACTAAATCTCGTGGAATAATGATTATTAAATATATTAATATAATAGATTAACAAAAAGTGCAACTCTGATTATTAGAAGCCTTCAGGAAGAACGGGTAGTGCAGTGAAATGCGTCCAAGACCATATTTAGACTGACTTGTGGAGCATTACGCTATTGTCCAGTTCCGAGTTCTCATTTCCATAAGTTGATCAATACAAAACATTAGCCAAGACATCTTCTCAATGTATGCCAGAAGCATTTCTCTTTTATCAAGAGTTCTCATTTGTATTCTCTTTCATTATGGTAATGCTATAATTAGGTTATGAATACTTGGTTCCACTTTGCTTTAATATAAGGTAGGATGCCACTGAAAATTGTTTAAGCATTCAGCAGGCTCAGAAATGTTGCAAATGGTCCCGGGCAGACCAAAAGCTGCCCGGGAACAGACTGGCTGTCGCCAGTCTTGTGTGCATGCGCAAGGCGCGAAAACAGCCAGATTCCTATTGGCTGATGGTGTCCGGGTTTAGGATAGTATAAAAGGCCTGCATGCCTTTTGGTTGTTGTTGGTTGTAAGAGGAGTCAATAAAGAAAGCTTGATGTTCACCATGTGTCTTCGTTTAATGCCTGTGACCCGAAAACATAAAACTGGCAAGCGGAAGATTTACAACTGAATCGAGGACTCACAGAAGGTCCTGAAGCTTGGGAAGTCGGCGTCCAGCTCTGCAACTCAGCCTGCCAGTACAGCATCGCTGGAGGTGAGCTTGGCAAATGGACCCCTTCCCCCCAGTAAGACGAGCCTTGGAGCGAAAGGCATTAACGAGGCCTGTGAAGACTTAAGATGTTGAAGATTGGTCACTTATCTGACTTTGATGTCTCCCACCCGGAGCGCTGGAATTCATACATGGTGCGGGTGGAGAACTACTTTAGGGTCAATCAGATAAGGGAAGATGGCCTTAAAGCAGCAACCCTGCTGTGTGTTTGTGGACAGGAAACGTTCGACATAGCAGAGAACCTGGTGGCCCCTGCGCTTTTAGAGTCAGTAACTTATACTGACTTGATGAAAATGCTTAAAGAACATTTCCAGCCTAAAATTTCTGTAATTGCTTGGAGGCACGCGTTCGAGCAGAGAGACTAGAGGCCGGGTGAGTCTGCTGCGGACTTTATTGCTGCCTTAAGACAAGCGGCCAGGCCTTGTGAATTCAAGGACCTGGAAGAGAGGCTGCGAGATCGTTTTGTTTGTGGCCTACGAAGTAGGGAGCTGCAACAGAAGATCTTCGCCAAGGAAGAAGTTTCATTCCAAGATGCATTGAGAGAGGTTGCAGCTGAAGAAGCAGCGGGCGGCGCTGTGAAGGCTTTGCGGCTTGCCAGAAACCCTCCAGCCACCGTGACCGTCCATCAAGAGGTTGCTAAAGAAGATCCAGAACAGGATCCTGAAGAGGAGGTGGATAGGCTACACCAGCCAGCTGAGAGAAGGCTGAAGGAGCGTCCAGACAAGGCTTCAGCATCTCCTCAGTGCTTTGGGTGTGGAGGACGCCACAAACGCGCGGACTGCAGATTCCGCTTCGCCATTTGCCGGGCATGTGGAAGGCAAGGCCACATTGTCTCCATCTGTTTCGGTCGCCAGAAGGTCCAACCTCGGGAAGAATTGCTTCGGAAAGGTACCAGGGTCCCCAGCCAACACAGGGTACGTTTCTCCGTGTTGCACAGGAGTATTCTGAGGACAGGAACACACAAGCCCCTTAAGAAAAAACTTCGCATTGACGTGAAGCTGCAAGGGGTTCCCTTATCAATGGAGTTGGACACAGGGTCCACTCTATCGATCATTTCACATGACACCTTCAAAAGGATTTGCAGCAGTAGTGGCCTTCGAGTCAAACTCAGGCCATCGAACTTAATCCTCACTGACTTCCAGAATTCCAGAGTCAGTGTGAAGGGGGAGGCTACGCTCAAAGTGCAGCATAAGGCTTTTGAAGACCTACTAGATGTGGTGGTAGTTGGGGGTGATCGCACGAGTCTCATTGGACTCGATTGGTTCGAGGCCCTTGGAATCCAAGTGACTGGGTTGCACAGCTTGCAAACGCCAGGCCTTGCAGAAGTCTGCAGGGAGTTTGCTGATGTGTTTAGCTCAGAGCTTGGCTCTTACAAGGGGCCTCCCATTGCCCTACGATTAGACCCAACTATCACACCTATTAGTATTAAGCCTAGAAAGGTGCCTTTTGCTCTCAAAATAAAAATTGATGCAGAGCTGGACAAGCTGCTCCAGCAGGGTATCTTAGAACCTGTGGACTCTAGTCCATGGGAAACCCCCATTGTAACGCCTTTAAAGGCTAATGGAGAAGTCTGAATCTGCGCGGACTATAAATGTACATTGAACAAAGAACTGCAATAGCATGCATACCCAGTCCCTGTGGTAAGCCACATTCTGGCCTCCCTCAAGGGGGGGCGCATTTTTGCAAAACTCGATTTGGCACAGGCCTACCAACAGCTACCTGTTGATGAGGCAACCGCTGAGGCTCAAACAATAGTAACACAGAGAGGAGACTTTAAGGTTAAAAGATTGCAGTTTGGGGTTAATGTAGCCCCTGGCATATTCCAAAGTGTCATGGAGCGCATACTTCGTGGTATTCCTGGGGTCTGTCCCTATTTTGATGATGTCCTCATAGCTGGGGAGTCATCTCTAAACTTAGCTGAGAGATTAAGCTGTCTTGCTTCATTTCCACCAAGCGGGTCTGAAACTGAAGCAAGAAAAGTGTAAGATTGGAGTCACTTCCACTGAATTCTTAAGTTTCAGAATTGATGTTCAAGGCATCCATCCTGCTGAATCGAAGCTTCAAGCAATTCAGCAGGCCCCAAGCCCCAACTCCAAAAGTGAGCTGCAAGCTTTCTTGGGGCTCTTAAATTTCTATCACGCATTTCTTCCACACAAGGCTGCAGTGGCAGAGCTGTTACACCGGCCCTTAGATAAACAAGCTCCATGGCAGTGGACTAAAGTCCATGAAAGGAGTTTCAATGAGGTTAAGGCCTTGCTCTCTTCAAATGCTGTATTAGCACATTTCAATGAGCAACTGCCTGTGTGCATTGCATGTGATGCATCTCCTTATGGAGTGGGAGCACTACTTAGCCACCTGAAGGCTGATGAGACACAAGTCCCTGTGGCCTACTACTCAAGGACTCTGTCATCTGCAGAGCGGAATTACGTTCAGATTGACAGAGAAGCCTTGGCCATAGTGGCTCTCCCCTCAATGCTAGGGACGTGGCTGCTGAAACTGCCACTGATCACACGCTCACACGCATGCTGACATAGGTGTTGTCAGGGTGGCCTGACACGTATCCAGATACGGAGTTTCAAAGCTTCTGGCAAAGGAAGCACGAACTTTCCACTTTCAAGGGGTGCCTCTTATGGGGTAGTAGGGTAGTCATCCCAGCCTCATTGAGGTCTAGAATCTTGCTCTCTCTGCATGAGGGACATCCAGGCATAGTAAGGATGAAAGTGTTTGCGCGCAGCCATCTCTGGTGGCCTGGGCTCGATAAAGAGATCGAGGCCCAGGTCCATGGGTGCCAAGTGTGCCAGCAGTCAAGGCCTGAAATGCCTCAGGCCCCAGAACATAGGAGGGAGGAAACACAAACCCTGTGGTCACGGGTACATATAGATTACGCTGGGCCCTTTCAGGGGCAATTCTTCCTTCTCCTCGTTGACAGCCATTCCAAGTGGCTAGAGGTTGTTCCTGTTTCCTCCACTAGTACTGCCAGGACCATCCAGGTGTTGAGAGGGATCTTCGCCTCACATGGACTTCCAGATGTCCTGGTTTCAGACAATGGCCTCTTTTGAGTTCCAGGCTTTTCTTCAGGCCAACTTGATCCGGTATGCGACTCCTGCTCCCTTCCACCCATCTTCCAATGGCCAGGCAGAGAGGATGGTGCGCACTACCAAAGATGCTCTCAAGAGTCAAGAGACTCACTTACGGCAGCTGGCATCACAGGTTAGCTAATTTCCTTCTTGCACATTGCACCACACCTTGCACAGCCATAGGGAAGAGCCCAGCAGAACTCCGCTAGGGTCGCCGCCTCATCACGAAACTGGACAGGTTGCACCCAGACTGGGTGGCTTCACAGGTGTCACAGCCGTGGCCACCTAGGAGACTACAGGTGGGCGATCCAGTCTGGGCAAGGAACTATGGCCCTGGACATCTCTGGGTCTCAGCAGTGGTATGCAAGGTCTCTGGGCCGCTGTCATACGAAGTGGCCTTGGACGATGGGCATGTCATCAGACGACACGTTGACCAACTGCATTGGAGGCTCTCCAGCAACGTTTCTGCACCTGGCTCTGCGGAGGAGGACCATAATTTGCATTCTGGGCCACAGTCTCCCAGCTCCAGCGGTTTCTCACACACTAATGCACATGTTCCAGTGACAGAAAGGGGGTCACCCCACACAATCCAGTTATGGCTCCAGACAGGGAGTCTCCAGAAATGGGGTCATCCCACACTTCAGCAAGTGCTCCAAACAGGAATTCTCCTGAAAGGGGGTTTGCCATGGAGGCGGCTCTTGACTTTAGCACCTCTGGCACGCACACGGGGCCAATGGGTTACTGGGGCACATCAGCCACTCAGGCCACTCCAGCTGCTGGTCTTGGGCTCGAGGGACAGTGCTCCCGAGAGGAGTCCATTGTGGATTTGGGGAATTCCACCCCACCACTGGACTTGGGGAATTCCACCCCCCCAAGGAACCCTGGCTGGAATTCAGAGGATTCAGCCAGTCAGCAGCTGGGTGGGGCACCTGAGCTTTTGGGGCATCAAAGTCCTGGTCTGCCTAGCCTGGCAGGCGAGCTGGCAGGCCAGGCACACTCACCGGCCATCAGAAGGTCACAACGGGCCAAGGGCCCACCTAAACATCTTGAGGACTATGTGAGGTTTCTGTCAATTTTAAGGGAATCTTACTAGTCCTTAAACAAGATGCAGAACAAAACACTTAGTGAAGGGGTGTTATTTTCAGCTTATTATTTGTTCTATTTTCTTCTGAATGATTGTATATGTAAGAGTGCTTGCCTGTGTGCAGGCAATTGTGATTTCCATTAACCCCCAGTCCCTTGAACACATGTACAGTACCTGTGCTGTTACATCATAAGGTATATTGTTTTATCTAGTGGGGAGGGGTGTTGTGTCCTGAGCCTGCTGAAGCATTCAGCAGGCTCAGAAATGTTGCAAATGGTCCCAGGCAGACCAAAAGCTGCCTGGGAACAGACTGGCTGTCGCCAGCCTTGTGCGTATGTGCAAGGCGTGAAAACAGCCAGATTCCTATTGGCTGACACTGTCCGGGTTTAGGACAGTATAAAAGGCATGCGTGCCTTTTGGTTGTTGTTGGTTGTAAGAGGAGTCAATAAAGAAAGCTTGATGTTCACCATGTGTCTTCGTTTAATGCCTGCGACCCAAAAACATAAAAGAGACTAAACCTTGGGAGGGGAGTGGGGGGAAGCCAGGAGATTTAACTACATGAGGCTAATCCTCCCTGGGCCCAGCAGTCTTGACCCTTTCTGAATGAAGGGTATGCACAAATCTAATTAATCTGGGAAAAAGCTGTGCTGGGTCCAACTCATATCTACTGAGGTCTCCCAGTCAGCTAGATTGTGTAAGTGTGTGGGCTTGTGGTAATTGCCTCAGAATGGAATTGAATGCCCAACTGGTGCAAAGCAATAGGAAAATGAGAATAGTATTTCTAACAAGAGCAATTTATCAGAAAGACAAGTGGCCTGAAGGTTGAAAACTCTGCTAAACATGCGCTGCGCTATTTGTTGTAAATTTGCAGGCATTTAAATGTAATTTTAGAAGCAAATGCTGGAGCACATTCCCTTCTTGTCCTTTTCGATACAAAGCCAAGGAAGCTAGCTAGATTGTCTGCATATACATTACCCTAAAGAGCACATTCTTTGGTACTTTTCTTTTCTAACTGAGGGAAAAGTATTGAAAAACATAGACACCTAGTATTCTATAGCCAGGTCACTCTGGTTCTGTGTAATGAATTAAATCTTCAAAGCACACCTTTGGCTCTGAGGCCTTTTTCAGTTCTCAGCTTCTGAATGAAATTATATTCTGAATGATATGTTCCATGACATAAACTGCAATATTCTACCATTTCTTCTAATCTTTCCAACACTCTTAATAATGATAATGGTCTTGAGAGAATTAAGTTGAAATATATCCTCATACTTGCCTGCCTCAAGCAATCCTGATTCAATTTCTATATTATATCTAAAACCAACAATGAATAGACATGGCCAATTTGCAGCTAGCTAGTGATTGTTTTTGAGAAATATATTCCAATGTGTGTCACTACATCCCCCCTCCAAAGGAAAGACAGTGTGTAAAATAGAAAATAGCTTGCTTGTTACATAAGAGAAACCCTCCTCACATATTCATGAATGGTAAAGCAAGGAGTGGGATAGTCCTGTTTCAAGGACCACTTTCTCCATCAGCTCCACCCTCCTAATATTTACCCATTCAGCATGGGGTCAGAACGGAAAGCTTCCAAGCATTCAGGATGCAAACCCCTGGGCTCCTTAACATGCTCAGAAATCCTGATCTCATTTGCTTCGGCTAAGCATTTATAGACTCGCCCTTTCTATCACAAGCATGGAAGGTGACAGTGCTAGGAAACAAGTATTGTAGAAAAAGGTTACTATCCAGATATCAAAAATTACCTCTGTACACTCACTGATTCTGTCCTTGAGTTCTGGGAAAAGATAGGAGTGACTTATTATGGAGTGATACATATTAACCTGTTCAAAAGGCTCTTCAGGAGCATTTTTCAGCCTAATGACCTCCAGTAATACTATATCCTTGACAATTGGCTCTGCCACCTCCTAAAAAATAATTTCAGCCGCAAATTATTTGGTATTTCATCTCCTTGGTTTTATTTCCCTCATTATTATCTTGCTGCCTTTCTCCTCTCTGGTGCTTGTAAAGCTAGTGTACTTATTCAATTCACTTGAATAGAATAGAGCTGGAAGGGACCTTGGAGGTCTTCTAGTCCAGCCCCCTCCTCAAGAAGGAGGACCTATACTATTGTGTAGTGGGAACAGCGAGGCATTGAAGACACGAGGTTGAATCAACAGTTCTTTATTAGGTTCTCACAGAAGCAAGCTCTAACAGCTGCCTGACTTATATTTATATGGACTGCCACTAGGCAGCAGCCAATCAGTTTAAAGTATTCATTCGCGCCAAAAGCAACTAGTTTAAAGTTATACAGACAGACAGTCTATCATTCAAATAATGCAATCAGTTAACCGTTTCTTTATAACAGATCCTTTGAATTGCTTAATACATAACACCCCTTCCCCTGAATCAAAACATATCCAAAAACTGTACATATTCATTTAGATAAGCAGGCAGCTTCCGCGTTCGATTCGACCGCCTCATTTCTGCCTGAGGTTCCTGGTCTACCCTCGGTTGGCTGGGTAGAACAGAGTCTTTCTGACAACTTTGGTTGGTAAGACCAGTCTCTGTTAGTCTTTGGTGGCCAGGTAGATCAGTCTCTGCTCAGCTGGTTTGTTCCAGTAGACCGGTACGCATGTCTGAGAGCGGAGCAGTCTCTGACAGGCTGGGAAATAAGTCTTCCAGCATACTTTGATCTGCAGACACAGTTTCTTTGGTTGAAAATGACCGACCCATGGCTGAGTTGTCCAGCCTGTCTCTTGGAGTCTCACTGGACTCTGGAGATTGAGACGCACTGCCACAGTCAGGCAATTCTCGGCTCTTCTCTTGGTCGGCGGCGAGGGGTAGATTAGCCTGCCACTGACGTAGCTGATCGATGTGGCAGCGCAAAATGTGCCCATCTTCTAGGACCACTTCATAAGAGAGTGGTCCTGACACCTTACAAACCACAGCTACCACCCACAGTGCCCCTTGACTGTAGTTCTTCACCCAAACTCAGTCACTGACTCGCAAATTGCTTGGGGGCTTAGGCTGCACTGTCTCTGTTGCAATTCTGTCTGGATGGAGACAGTCCAGCTTCGTGGTCAGCTGATGTCCTCGATGCTGGGCTATGACCTATTGATGTGCATGGAGTAGTGTGTTGGCAGAGCAAAAAGTCTGCCAATCTGTGATGCCAATCATCCCTGGTTAGTCTTTTGAGTGCTTCTTTGGTCGTCCTGACCATCTTTTCAGTTTGGCTGTTAGAGGATGGGTGAAATGGGGCAGAGGTGGTGTGTCTAATCATATTAGACCTTAGAAATGACTGAAATTCTGCAGCAGTAAATTGTGCCCCATTATCCGATACGATTACATCGGGTAAGCTATGTGTGGAGAAGATTCTGCAAAGTTCCTGGATGGTCCTGGCAGTAGTCATAGAAAGTACAGGTGCTACCTCAAGCCACTTTGAGTGACTGTCCACTACAATGAGGAACACCTGTCCTTGGAAGGGTCCTGTGTAGACTATGTGAATCCTAGACCAGGGAGTTTGCGTAGTTTCCCAGTGATGTACTGGGGCTTGAATCATTTCAGGTCTGGACTTTTGGCAAACCTGGCATCCTTTAACTTGAGCCTCAATATCTTTATCCAACCCTGGCCACCAGAGGTAGCTTCTTGCAAGTGCCTTCATCCTGACTATTCCAGGATGACCCTCATGCAGAGATTCTAAGACTCTTTCCCTGAGCGTGTGTGGGACTACAACCCTGCTCCCCCACAGAATACATCCCTTGTGTGCAGACAGCTTGCCCTGTCTTCTAATAAAACTCTGAAACTGTGCTCCAGGACTGGTTCCTGGCCACCCCTTCAGCACCCAGTTCAAAACTCTGCTGAGAGTTTTGTCGGAGGCTGTCTCAGCAGCCACATCCCCTGCGTGAAGGGGAGATTCTGGCAAGTCCTGAATTGACAGGATGCATGCAGCTGGTGCGGGGTCTGACTCCGAGTTGGGCAGGGGCAGTCTGCTGAGCACATCAGCATGGCCCATTTCTTTGCCTAGTTTGTGAACTAGACAGTAACTATAAGCAGCGAGAAAGATGGACCATCTCAGCATCCTTGGAGATAGGACATGAAAAGTTTGTTTGTTCATTGTAAACAGACCAAGGAGTGGGCAACCATAAAGGAAATCATGAAATTTCTTGATGCCGGCCATGATGGCCAGTGCCTCTTTATCTATTTGGGCGTAGTTACGTTCTGCCGGTGACAGTGTCCTTGAATAATAAGCTATATGAGCTTGGCTCCCGTTGGCCATTAAATGGCTCATCACAGCTCCTATTCCATATGGAGATGCATCACATGCAATGCTGATAGGCAGCTTTTCATTAAAATGAGTTAACACAGAGTCTGATGACAGCAGTGATTTGACTGCTTTGAAACTGTTTTCATGGGCGCTAGTCCAGTGCTATGGTGCCCTTTTGTCTAAGAGCCTGTGTAGAGGCTCTGCTAATGCAGCCTTGTGAGGTAGAAAGACATGATAAAAGTTAAGTAACCCCAGGAATGCTTGCAGCTTCCCTTTTGACTTTGGTCTGGGAGCCTGCAAGATAGCTTTGAGCTTTGAATCAGCTGGATGTATTCCGGCAGCATCGATGCAGAACCCTAGGAACTCTATGGAGTTGACTCCAATTTGACATTTTTCCCTTTTAAGCTTCAGCCCCGCTTCACGGAAGCGCTGAAGAACACCCCTTAAGTGTTCAGCAAGTATCTCTGCTGACTCCCCAGAAATTAAAACATCATCGAAGTAAAGGCACACCCCTGGAATGTTTTTTAACGTGCGTTCCATCACACTCTGAAAAAGCCCGGGGGCTACACTGACCCCAAACTGCAGGCGACGAACCTTGAATGCCCCTCTATGGGTAACTATTGTTTGAGCCTCAGCAGAGGCGTCATCCACAGGCAGCTGCTGATAAACCTGTGCCAGGTCCAGCTTTGCAAATAAGCGACCTCCTTGTAAGGATGCCAAGATATGCATGCTGCTGCAGTGCCTTATTAATAGTGCACCTATGATCAGTGCAGATGCGCACCTCTTTGTTAGGCTTGACCAGTGTAACTATGGGGGTTTCCCACACACAGCTGTCAACGGGTTGCAAGACTCCCTGTTGGACGAGCTTATCTAACTCTGCATCGATCTTGGGCTTAAGGGCAAAAGGCACTCTAAGAGCTTTACTCTGATTGGGGCTAAGGTTGGATCAAGGTGGAGAGCAATTGGTGCTCCTTTATACTTCCCTTAGGTGGGACTGAATACATCCGCAAACTCCTGGCAGACAGCTGCCAAATCCGTTGTTTTGGTTCTGTTGATACCAGTCACATGGATGCCCAGGGCATCAAGCCAATCAGGCTTGTTCTCTGGCCTTCCACCACCACGACACTGAGGGGACCCTCAAACTCTTTGAATTTCACTTTTATTGTAGCTTTTCCTTTAACCACTACGCGAGAGTTTTGAAAATCTGTCAAAACTAAATCTGATGGCTTGAGTCTGACTTGTTTTCCGCCATTTCTGCAGATGAAGTTAAAAGTCTTATAGGAGACTATAGACACAGCTGATCCAGTGTCCAGTTCCATGGTGCATGGAACTCCTTGCAGCTTGACTTTTAGTCTAAGCTTTTCTTTTAAGGGGCGATGGGCTCCAGTTCTGAGGATGGTCCTTCTCCTGGAGCAAAACCCAACTCTATTCTGCCCTGGGGCCCCATTATCTCTCCTGGGGAATTCTTCTTGTGGCGATCCCCTCTGGCGACCTTTACAGACGGTGGAGATGTGGCCTTGTTTGCCACATGCCCGACACACAGCTGTGCGGAACTGGCATTCTGAGCTTTGCTGTCATCCGCCACAACCGAGACAGCTAAGGAAGGGAACTGCCTTGTCAAATAGCGGCTGTCTTTTTTCTGGGATCTTCTGTACCCAGTCGATCTCAATGTCAACATCTGGGTCTTCTATTCTTTCAGATTCTTCATGATGCACAATCGATTGGCTGGGCAAATTCTTTGAGGGATGTAAAGCCTTGACAGCTCCATCTGCGGCTTCTTCTACCATCACCTCTTGTAGGGCATCCTGGAATGTTAGGGTTTCTTTAGCGAACAGCCTTTGCTGTAAGTCTCTGCTTCGCAAGCCACAGACTAGTTGGTCCTGGAACCTGTCTTCTAGGTCGGGAAACTCACAGAACCGGGATGCTTGACGTAGGGCAGCCACGAATTCAGCAATGATTTCACCTGGCTGCTGCTTTCTCATCTCGAATGCATGTCTGTAAGCAATAATGGACAAACATGGCTCAAAGTGCTCCTTGAGTCTAAGTTTTAAGTCAGCGAAAGTGACTGATTCCAAGGGAGCAGGAGCGACTAAGTTCTCTGCTATATCAAAGGTAGCTTGGCCACACACGCACAACAAGGTTGCAGCTTTTAAGTTGTCTTCTCTGACCTGATTCATTCTGAAATAGTTTTCTACTCTTGAGATGTACGAACTCCATCGTTCCGGGTGCATTACGTCAAAATCTAAAAGCTTGCTGACTTTGGCCATGGTTTGGCTGTTTCGGCATCTCCAATGCCTTATGCTGCTAGGGCTTCTGTGAGTTTCCTAGGGATGGGTCCCTTAGGAAGGCGATACCTCCAGCGTTTGCATACTGGCTGGTAGAAGGGGGGAACGTTGTTCCAACAAGGGTGCTGAAGCCTGGTCTTATCCCTTTTAGTGACTTAGCTGTCTTCTTCCTAGCAGCATAATCCCACCTTCATCACCACTATTGTGTAGTGGGAACAGCGAGGCATTGAAGACACGAGGTTGAATTAACAGCTCTTTATTAGGTTCTCACAGAAGCAAACTCTAACAGCTGCCTGACATATTTATACGGACCGCCACTAGGCAGTGGCCAATCAGTTTAAAGTATTCATTCGTGCCAAAAGCAACTAGTTTAAAGTTATATAGACAGACAGTCTATCATTCAAATAATGCAATCAGTTAACCATTTCTTTATAACAGACCCTTTGAATTGCTTAATACATAACATATACCATCTCAGACAAGTGACTGTCCAGCCTCTTCTTAAAAATCATGGAGGCAGGTTGTTCCATTGGTTAATTGTCCTTACTGTTAGGAAGTTTCTCCTTAATTCCAAGTTGCTTCTCTCTTTGATCAGTTTCCAACTATTGTTCCTTGTCCTGCCCTTTAGTGCTTTGGTGAATAATGTGCAGTGGTGGGATTCAGCCGGTTCGCACCACTTCGGCAGAACTGGTAGCTAATTTTTTGTTGCCCAGGCCCAGAATAGACTTCCGGAAGTGGCATCCACACAGAGAACTGGTTGTTCACATATTTGAATCTCGCCACTGATAATGAGACCCCACCTCTTCTTGGTGGCAGCTCCTCAAATACTGGAATACTACTATCATGTCTCCCCTATTTCTTCTTTTCTTTAGACTAGCAAAACCCAAGTCCTGCAGCCGTTCTTCGTATATTTTAGTCTGCAGGCCTTTAATCATCTTAGTTGCTCTTCTCTGAATTTTCTCCAAACTTATCACTTTGTGATAAGGTGACCAGAATTGGCTGCAGTATTCCAGGTGCAGTCTTACTAGGGTTTTATAAAGCGGTACTAATACTATGTGTGATCTTGATTCTGTGCCTCTGTTTATACAACCCAGAATTGTATTGGCTTTTTTGGCTGCTGCTGCACACTGCTGGCTCATAGTCAAGTGATAGTCCACTAGGACTCCAAGGTGCCTCTCACAGTTACTGTTTTTAAGCCAGGTCTCACCCAATCTGTACTTGTACCTTTGATTTTTCCTGCCTAAATGTAAAACTTTGCTTTTCTCCACACTGAAACTCATTTTGTTGGATAGGGCCCATTGTTCAAGTTTGTCAAGATCTTTTTGGATCCTGAGTTTGTCTTCTGGGGTGTTGGCTACTCCTGCCAGTTTGGTGTCATCTGCAAATTTGATGAGTTCCCCTTCTTTTCCCTCATCTAAGTCGTTTATGAAGATATTGAAGAGTACTGGGTCTAAGACAGAACCTTGTGGTACCAACTGCTTACTTCTCGCCATGTGGATGTAGTGCCATCAAGGACTACTCGTTGAATACGGTTTTTCAGCCAGCCTCATATCCATCTGGTGGTGATGTTGTCTATTCCATCTTTTTCTAGCTTACCAAGGAGTAGGTTGTGGTTTACTTTATCAAATGCCTTACTGAAATCAAATGCTTTACTTGTAGAGCAAGTAGTGCTTATTTACCCACTGGGTCCTAGGATTGAGGCAGTGGTCAAATTCAAATCTCTTATTTTTCCCCCATACATAAAATTGTTGACTTTGTTTCTGATCTCATGGAGTTTAGATGCATTTCAAAAGATACAGTTTGGTGGATGATTACATTTATCCTTCCATCTTGCCAAAAAGTGTGATAACCAGCCCATATTAAAAAGGTAACATGATCTATTCATTGCCTATGGTGAAAGATAAAGTTTAGACTTGTTTACAAATTTGGGTATCTTTAATGAGAATTACAAACTGAACTTTGCTTCCAGCATGTTTTTTCTGTATTAAAAATGGAAATAAAAATATTAACACATTATTAATATATTTTTGACAGGTATACCTGTAGAAGGTTATCTTCTGATGTATTATAGTACATTTAAATTGGTATGGTGTAGGGAAGTTTAATAACTTGGCAATAAGCTTTTATTTCCCTAATATAATATTCTTTTTATTTGAAATAAAGCTAGGAAGAATATCATACTTTAGCAATTTTTTAAATGTTTCATAATTATAGCCAACTGAAATTAAAACAACCTAATTTTTATGAGTAGAACTCCACTAATCAGCAATTATATTCTGTAATCAAGATATTGTGCATTAATATCTTAAAATAAAATATGTTAACAGGAATAATGAAGAGAAGGATGAGGGGTGACATGATAGCATTGTTCCAATATCTCAGGGGTTAGAGTCAAGCTATTCTCCAAAGCACCTGAAGGCAAGACAAGAAGCAATGGATGGAAACTAACGAAAGAGAGGAGCAACCTGGAACTAAGGAGAAACTTCCTGACAGTTAGAACAATTAATCAGTGGAACAACCTGCCTCCAGAAGCTGTGAATGCTCCAACACGGAATTTTTTAAGAAGAGATTGGACAGCCAGTTGTCTGAAATGGTATAGGGTTTCCTGCCTGAGCAGGGGGTTGGACTAGATGACCTCCAAGATCCCTTTCAACTCATTGTTGTTGTTGTTGTTGTTATAGAAGGAAAGGAAAACTTCCAAATCCAAATCACACTCAACTTGCAAGCTAAAATTTGGTTATTTTCATGACAGAAGCAGTCTTGCCTTACAATTCAGCCAACATTTTTATTTAACTTTCCCATTAATAAAAAAAATTCATCAGAGATTAATCAATCTGTCTTACTGTCTCTAGTCTCCTATCCTATTTCTTCTTTGTATAGTCATGCTAGTATGAATGTACAGTATATGCTTGAGCCTTCTGCCTACATGAAATGCATGGCTATATATATAGATTAAGATCAGATAACTTCTTAACTCCTACTTAGATTTGCAGGGTGATATCAACTCTGCCTACCATGCCAATTCTACTGCAATTTCCTCCCTGCCTTCACATTCACTTGCTGAATATTTGACAATAGATGCAAAACCTTTCAGTCAATAGTCTTGTTATGACTTTTCATTATTCTATGTACCAAGGTAGAAATTTTATTACAGATAGAATGCCTGAAGCCTGAAGTTAGATCTCATATTCCTCCAAGCAAAAGTGTATGCCATTCCAAAGAAATAGTGAGTATTCTGTTCTCTAGACAGAACAGACTGCCTCCTGTTCAATCCAGTACAGATAGCTAACTCAATAGAAATAATTATAAAACAGATAAATGTTTATTGCAGAGTAAATACTTGCTTTTACGATGTTACTTCTGTATATTACACCTCTCTCTTCATTTTCATAGGTAAATTGATGATGGACTTTCCCCTCTACTTCTGCCTAAGCATCACATATTGGCATAATCATGAGATCTCCAGCCGTGTGGCTGGAAGCCATGAGCTGGATGAACAAAGGCATTCCCATGTGGCTTGTGTCCAGGAAGTCTCCCAATGCCCTTTAGAAACTCCTCCCACTGACCTATTAACAAACCCAGCCTTTAACCCAGGGGTAGTCAACCTTGGCTCTTTTATGACTCGTGGACTTCAACTCCCAGAATTCCTGAGCCAGCTTAGCTGGCTCAGGAATTCTGGGAGTTGAAGTCCACGAGTCATAAAAGAGCCAAGGTTGACTACCCCTGCTTTAACCCAATAACTGCCAGGTATTCTATCATACTGATACATGCTCTCTAGTTAGAGTTGCATAGATCTATACGATCCAGAACAGTGAGCTTTCCCCTAAAATACCTAGTTGTCCTACAATCCTATCTCCTTAAATATTTGTGATTTCACATTTAGCAATCATATATGTCATGTTTAAGATGGAAATTTCCTTGGTGTACCATACCATTCTAGGAAGCATCTCTATTCCATAGAGTTCTGATCTCTGAGAACCTATCAGTACATTGTGCAAAAAAATTGTAATGACTAAAGTTGCTGGCAGAAGCTTGGATATTTTAATGGAAGTGTTCTGGGCTAGCAATTAAAGTACTTTGGGTCCCTCTTCTAAAAGCTTCTAAAATTAATACTATACAATCACTGATGTCACAATGACATAGTTCCCAGGGATTATACCTTTCACTGCCCAGAAAAAAAAATGCTGTAGTTGCAGATCATGGGATTTAGGGAGTGATTAGGAGAAATTATTCTGTGGAAAAATCAAGGCATCACTAGAGCACAACTACAGCTAGGTTTTTCTGTATCTCTTTCTTGCCATCTAGTGCACATCTGGATTTTGCAACTGAGATTTGAGGATTTTCCAAATAGGTACATTAAAATGCTATTCACCATTTTGAGGCAAGAGAAAAATAATTCACATAAATTGTGCTACTCCACTACTATTCCCTATTTTGGCACAAAGATCAGAGAAGGTGTTATCCTTATTGATTTAATCAAAGCCAAGTTAAGGAAAGTGATTGGTGATTTTCCCTATCTTTATTTCTACACAACTATCACTAACTATCACCTGTTATCAAGAACACAGTAACTGTTCACTCTCTTTAATATGTAGTGGGATAGCTAGAAAAGCTGTAGGTAGATCTTGAAATAGCAGCTTTAATCAACTGTTAAATTATCCAGCTAACAGTCATCAACATGGTCAATGCAGTAAGCAAAATGGCATCATACCCCAAGAGTGGCATAAGTAACCATAGTTACTTATGTATAAACATTGTCCAAACAGTCATAAGAATTGCAACTTTATCATACTAGCCCTGGGATTATTCACTAGAATAAAAGTTTGCAATGCTCAGGAGGGAATCTTCAAAAATAATAGAAGAAGTAAAAACACTAAAAAGATGGTGACATGAAAACCATTGTACTATAAACAGTATAATGTGCCTATAATATTGTGTAATGAGCATGAAAACTATGTCTAACTCTCTAACTCTTTCAGAAAAGTTCTAAATACATATCTATAAAAGACCCATTGAAGACCATACAAGCATTCTGGAAATTTTCCATCAGAAAAGTGAAAAGTAAGCAAAATATTTTCGCTTCAGACTTGCAATTCACCTCACTCAACTCAACACTGTTGAGAAGTTTTATGACCTTTGAGATTTATTTTGTCCTTTATTTCATACAGTAGAGAAAAAGTCCTATGGCATGTAGCCATGTTGTTGATACAGCCGGAACACAAAATATGAAGTAATAAAGGCAGAAAGGAAATTAGGCATTTGTGCAAAATTGGAAGCAGCAGTCCCTTACCTAAGTGTCAATAGATTGTATGAAATGCAAAACACTTGTTCCAATCTGTTAACAATAGGGAAGAATTTGAAGTGATGGGAATAAAATGCTAGTTGAACAGGATTTGCTTAAACATTAAAAATTTCTGAAAGGGATATTATATGGTGGAATAGATTTCATAGGACAAAAAAAGCAAATGAAATTGCAATGGGTGAGAATGGAGCAGCCACAAATGTTGGGACTGTGTCCATTTCAGTTCTGGGAGCACAATTTAATGTCAATTTCTTTAATTCTTTAATGTGAATTTTTAGCTCTGCAAATTTTCAGGATACATAAACATACATTTTCTCAGTACTATTGTTTTTAAGAAAGTTTTTTTTTGCTTTTATTTTCATTTAATTTTGGTATAGATTGATCTCAGATTCTGTTCAAAGTTGTCATCTGTACAAATGCCCAAGTCCATTTTGATGGTTCCTAAAAATCTGATCTCCTGGAATCTATACCAAATATTTTTATATCTTTATTCCTGAAATGGGAAAAAAATATTGGATCCAACCCTGTGGATGAGCTTGACTTCAGATAGATTGACTTGGTCTACATATTCACTATACAATAAAGTACTGTGGTTAAATTCTCAAATGATAATTGCATACCCTTTTAGTTTACAAAATACCACTCTTTATTGCTATACATTTAAAAAAATAAGAAATGCTTATTTCACAAAAACATTCCTAATTTTAATTTTTATTTCTAATTTCCAAAAGCTATGCATAGATATTTCATGTGTCTAATAATCCCTTAATATGTATACTAGCTAACTCAAGAAATACATCATTTCAATAGATTCCTATAATATGACTTATGAACATGTTATTACCATAGTTTGGGTAACATTTTGTGCCAGACCATGCTTAATAGACTTTATATTTTATGTTTTCAATGAACAACACATACAGGGTTGAGCCAAAGGCTTAATCACTCTTAATATAATAAAGCAGCACTTTAAAATATTATTAACCTCATCTGTCTAGATTTGGTACTAATAGACCATTGTGTGTGTATTGTCTTTATCTCTGCCAGTTATGTACATATTTATTAATTCACTCTTCCAGAAGAAAAAATTTCTAAAGGAAAACCAACAGTAACCTTCAAGTAAGTGGGCACAGGTTAGAAGGGCACTAATTAAATGTCAGACTTGACAGATTAAAATTATGAAATTTAAAATCACTGTGGAGCTCTTTGTCATTGTCAAATTAGGAGTCAGTGTGATGAGGGGAAGAGAAGTGAATGGTTTAATGGATTGAATGGGAATATGGTTTAGCAGCAAGCTTTTCTTGAATTCAGATCAGCCTGTAGTTCAGATCAAAGGCTGGTAGTTCAAGTTTACATTCAAGAAGAAAGGCAGCTTATCAGCATCAGTAATCACTGCAAGAATGAACATTTTATTATTTTTTAAAAAGCAAACAAATACAAAAAAGCCCCTTATCATTTTAGCGCTAGTGATACGATAGTAGTCATGTCACTTCTTTCAGCATATTTTCAAATTTTTCCTTCCTTCCTTCCTTCCTTCCTTCCTTCCTTCCTTCCTTCCTTCCTTCCTTCCTTCCTTCCTTCCTTCCTTCCTTCTCTTTCTTTTTCTTTCTTTCTTTTCTCCCTCCTTGCCAGCTATGAAGGAAAGTATAACTTTTACTCTAGATGTTTACTAAAAGGTAAGTAACTTATTTCAGTGAGTCTTGTTGCCAAATAATTGTGTACTGTATGGAAATTAGTAGTAACTTTAGTATTGCACAGCTAGCCAAGAGAATAGAAAAATGTAGGAAAATAAGTTTTAAAAATGAAACATGGTGTAGCAGATGTTACCATACTTTCAACCCAGTGAAAATGTCAGGCATATATGTGGTCTTTATAAAAAAGATGGAAACAATCTTACACTTAGGTACACTAAAAATATCTTAATTAACTATATACATAACAAACTAAGGATCCTGAGGTTGAGCCTTGAAAAATTTAAGCTTGTTTTGTAAGAAAAGTGAAATTTTGGAAAATCACTATCATATTATTAATTTTGCCCATTTGATGACTAATCGTAGCTTTAGGAAGGGCAATTTGTATTGAAGAATCTGCTTGGGTTTTTCCTTGAAGATGACAACTTGTTTGAATCAAAGAGATAGTGGTATTTTTAGGTCTTTCTTGGTTTTTAATAACCATAGATTACAAATTCTTGTTTATACGAGTCTCTATTGTATTTTATCCTAATAACATTTTATTTGGTGTCCATGCATTTATAAGAGCAAACAGGAAAATGATGTCTTTTTTGGAATGTGGCTTTTTTGCTATATATTGTCTGTTATTATTACCTCTAATTACATAAATATGTTGAGATGCAGAGTAAAATTGCACAAATATTTAATATTCTAACCAGTTTGAGCCAGTTTGGATCATAATATAAATTTTAATTGATTCAGATACTTCCTGTGCATTCAGATATGCATTTTAAGGTTCTGAAACCATTGACATCTGGTATGGATATTCCATTTGAACCGATTTTGGTGTCCAAATCAAATTGGAATTGATTTGCATATTTGAATCAACTCCCATATTGTACTAGGAATTTATGTGTTGGATCTGATTCAAAGGATGAAAAAACAGCTGCCTTGGTATTGTGCACAAGAAGAGCTTTATAGATGAGGATAGATAGAAATGCCCTAGTAAATATGTCAATTCATAACCTGCCATTATGGATTTATTATCAATAAAGTGGAAAAGAAATATCTTTATAAATATATACACATAGACATAAATACATCAATTTTGATGCTGCAACTATCTTGGCTAGCTCCCAGTGATATAATCAGGAAGAATTTTCAGTGTCGCTGTAA